>NW_015760235.1:0-585 GCF_001515625.1 Sinocyclocheilus rhinocerous
GTTTTTTGGGGGTAGCCTACATTATTTGTCTTTCCTCTCGCGCTCATTACTCGTGAAGCGCACTCACGCGCACGCCGCACGGCGAGAGTGGAGAAGGACGTTGAGCGCGTTTGACTGAAAGAGACTCGAGCGCTAAACCTGCTCACAGGATCATTTTTACCGAATAAAAAATATTCTTTGACTTCAAATGACTATTTCTCATGAAACACGTCTGTAATTATGTATCACGGTTATAAATAAACGAAATCATCGGGGAAAACTGGAATATGCCTCCACCTGACATCCAAAGGTAACATTTCCTCAGAAAACGAATTTGTGTTTTACGCGAGAAACTGACACAAGTGAGCGGTTTTAAGTTATATTAAATAATAATCCAGAGGAGATACTGATACTGAGTTTGTTCCGGGGAACTCAGTGGCTTGTTAGTAGGCTATATAAAGATAATTGTGCGTCAAGTTGGGATGATGAGAGTTTGTCCGCTCCGTCTGTTCATGTTCATGGAGTTTATAAGCGGGAGCCGCTAGAATGGAAACCGTGATTGATGAAACGGAGGCCTTACAGAGATTCTTCGAAGGTAAGACAGTT
>NW_015760236.1:0-585 GCF_001515625.1 Sinocyclocheilus rhinocerous
CAGGGGCATCCACGGTATTTAGAGCACAATATGGACTTCAGCCAAAAAATCAGTGCTGTATTTGGGGCTGTCCTGAAGAGCTTGCAATAAACGCATCCATTTGTGTTGAGTTTCAGGTGATTACGTATAGATAATGATAAGCTTGGGTTAATTTTTTGTTGGTTATGAGTTTCTGATTTCTGTTCAGGGATTTCTCTTCTCACTAACAATGCCTTGCTCTCAATTTGCACTATTGAGAAGGACTACTTCTGTTGAAAAACGCCACAAAATTGTGTCAGATAGGAATTAGGATTGACTGTCTCTTCAGAAAATATCTTAATCACATTAGACTGACCTTGTATCTTTGTCTTTTTTTTAAGGCAGCTAATTTACATTAGGATGACAGGACATTTGGTGCCTGTGCTGTGCTTGCCAAATGTTAATTCACCTTTGTTGGGCAGCAATCCAAGCTACTGTTGATAATAATAGAAACAGGGTCTGGTTAGAATGATTTATGCTCATGCCTCATCTTTCCACACATTATGAAACTGTATGTTGTTGATCTTGTGAATGGATCTATTTCTTTTATTGCAAAACTGACAAATT
>NW_015760237.1:0-585 GCF_001515625.1 Sinocyclocheilus rhinocerous
GCAGAGCATCCATTGGTGAGCAAGTGATGTGATGCTAAATTTCTCAAAATCTGTTCTGATGAACAAACAAACTCATCTACATCTTGGAAGGCCAGAGAGTAAATATTCGGCAAATTTTTGTTTTTGAGTAAACCGTTCCTTTAATGAGTTCAAGGCGCGTATTTTCATCACTCAAAACTGTTTTTCTTCAACTTTAATAAATGAATGAGTGTGAGTACCTCAAACAGACAACAGATACAGGGAGTGTGTGTATCTTTTAAATCATTACTGTGCAGTTTGGTGATCATGCAACAACAAACCACGATTACAGTATCAAACTGATGTGTCAGAGGGGAATATATGCAGGTTATAAAGTGTTTTTGGTTTCTTCTTTACATGTAAGCACGTTATCACTTTGAGAAAGCTAATGTGTTCAGTGAGTGGATCTGCACTGCAGATGACTGCCCTACTGATTACAGATGACTACTATATAATGCTGAAAATAATGTAAAATATTGTTATATGGGCAAATACTTTATGAGTGAGGTTACTGCCTGATAATCTTCATCATTAAATATGTAATATAACAAGCATTATTATACTAGA
>NW_015760238.1:0-585 GCF_001515625.1 Sinocyclocheilus rhinocerous
CAGGCTAGGGTTCTTTCTGCATAGTTGGCACGCACCTGCCAGAAGACGGGACTAGCACTGAGCTGGGTTTGGCCGTAACACACTCAAACTCGCCAGGATTGCTTTACTTCTTGTACGCTCCTGGCCCTCCCTAAGTGCAAAGGCTGTACGAGTTTTCTTAGAACGATTGCCCAGGCTGGGCGTGACCTCTGTGAGTTTAGCCCATTGCCACAGGAAGGGCTTACCCTATTTTACTTGTCCCTCTGGGCCCCTTGGGTGCTTAAGGCAAGTTCACATATCAGTCGTTCCTCTACCATAGCACAGCGTGATTGTACTGGTTCCCCATAGCGTCTTAGCGACACAGTACGAGTGAAGTGTCGATAGGGAACGTACTCGGTTACTAACGTAACATTGGTTCCCTGAGATAGGGGAACGAGTACTGCGTTGCTAGCCATGCTATGTAGCTTTACGACTCAGTGTCGTCGCTTCAGCCAAAGTAACCTAAGGATCCTATGCCAGAATGCCCGCTTCTATAGCCAAATAGCCCCGCCCATATTGGCGGGCTTCGTGGCCATAGGCTCATGCAGCTCCGCTGCCTCGCCATTG
>NW_015760239.1:0-585 GCF_001515625.1 Sinocyclocheilus rhinocerous
ACCTCCCACAGTCCTTGTAGCGCATTATAATATTGGACTGTAATGCAATACAATATGGAAATGCTGCATATAAAACACTAGGCAAAGCAGGGGATCCCGAGCATGCACTTTACATGTCTTTTATATTGGGCTATTAGTTTGCGCGCTTGGATGTGTCTTTGCACAAGGCATTAAAAGGCACTGTGGAAATTTTCTTTGGCGCACAAATGCATTCGACAATAAAACCCCACATTAAAAGAGTGCTCGCAGGAGCATTGTATTTTCTCTTAATACCTGAGTGACTCATAGAGAATCTCTTAATATCAGCGCAGCTTACGTGGACCTCAGTGCCAAGGGCAGATTAGAAACTGACGAAAGTTTCTGCATTTCACTTAGCTGCATAGACTCCATTCCATCTGCTCGCTCGGGTACCATGGAGACGAGGCCTTGTCTCGACTGTGAAGATTTCTGGACGGAGAGCGCTTGGTGCGAAAACTGCCTCTCCAAATGCTCTGAAAGATGAGCCAATAATTATATAGGCAAATAAATCCTTTTTATTAAAAACTGTGTTAATAGTCCCAAAGGTTGTTGTTCAAAAGCAAACAA
>NW_015760240.1:0-585 GCF_001515625.1 Sinocyclocheilus rhinocerous
GAGCCGGTAGTTGTAGACCCTCTGGTTGTGGTCCAGCTGCCTGAAGGGGTAAGGTTTCATAAGGTCTGTTCTCAGAGGATACGCCTCATCCCCCACAAACATATAGGGTAGCACAATATCAGAACCGGGAAGCTTTTCTGGAGGAGGAACATTCAGGAGACCCTGGTCCAGTGCTTTCTTCAGATCATAATGGGCAAAAAGCCCAGCATCTGAGACCCTGCCCTGAGTGCCAACACTAATGTAAATGAATTTATAATTGGCATCTACAGCTGCCATCATGAGGACTGAAAATCTGCCTTTATAATTGTGCCACATACTCCCACTGAGGGCTGGGGGCTGGATATAGATATGTTTGCCATCAAGGGCACCCAGACAATGTGGAAACTGCCATTTCTCCACAAAGTTCTTGGCAATTGCTTGCCATTCCTCTTCTGATTTTGGTGTCTGCAAATATAAAAGCAACTATTAAATCTCAACCTGTACTGAATTTCTAAATGAATTCAAGTCACCCCCCCCCCACCACACACACGTTTTTATAACCCTACTTATCCCACCCATTTCAGCATGAACTAAATTGTACAATCA
>NW_015760241.1:0-584 GCF_001515625.1 Sinocyclocheilus rhinocerous
AATACTCCTGTATAAAGAGCATGCAGTGTGTATCTTGAGAATACAGTGCAATATATTCCAGTTTGCAGCAGCCACAGTAATGTATGTAGATAAACGTGTGTTGGCGATGCAGTTCGTCAGATGTTTGTTATGCATGTAATGATATTCACATGCTCCGCTGCTCACTTGCTGATAAGGCAACAGCGGAGACCTTGAAGCCCGACCGGGGTTTCTTGTTGGTGCTACGCTGCTTTGTTTGTACTCGAATGTGTGTTTACTTGAGGGTCTGTCAGTTTTTGGGATATTTACTCAAGCACTGCACTGTGAAATCCAATTAAATGCGTCTGGAGTTCAGTTCAGTGGGTCGCATCTGTGCTGACCACCAACTCGCTAGCGGCTTTCAGAAACGTGTCAGTGGTGTTTGATGCACTGGAAGGCCAAACACATGAAGAGTCAGACTCGGTGAAGGTCGTCTTTAATAACTCGTGGCATTTGCTCAATCTATTACCCTTAAAGAGCTCCTGTGGTGAAAATCAAGTTGTTCACATGTCCGTATGGAGGTTTTAAAGGGTTAGTTCACCCAAAAATGAAAATTAGCTTGTGTT
>NW_015760242.1:0-585 GCF_001515625.1 Sinocyclocheilus rhinocerous
CTTCTGCATGATGTTTAGAGAGATGGCCACGATACTGCACGTGTCCTGACGCACTGCCACACGCCTGAACATAACAAACACCACATCTGACTATCAGCAGGTGGACAGACGCCTCAATGCCACACACAGTGTGTGATGCTAAAGACTGAATTGATATGAGTGCATATGTAATGAAGTGCTGATAATCAGATGAGCAGTCGTACCCTGGCCACGTCTGATTGGGCTCAAACAGAATAAGCAGTGTGGGTTCATAGTAACCGTGGAGAAACTTCATATCGACGATGTTTAGGAGCTTCTCATCCAGTTCACGAACATCAATGATGTAACTTGGGAGGAAACTAGATTTCTGCCTAAAAGAGAAGAAATATTTTGTTTGAGATCTTGCTGTAAACTTTGGGAATTAATGCTTTTATTCAGCAAGGACACGTTGAATACATAAAAAAGCGACAGTACATACAACTAAAATGCTATTCTTTTGAACTTTCCTCAACGTTGATAATTAATAATAAATGTTTCTTAAACAGCAAATCTGCATATTATACTGATTTCTGAAGGATCTTGTGACACTGAAGACTGGAGTAATGA
>NW_015760243.1:0-585 GCF_001515625.1 Sinocyclocheilus rhinocerous
CCAACTAATCGATTATCAAAATAATCGTTAGTTGCAGCCCTAGAAGCAACAGATGCACGCTTTAAGGCGAATGTCGGCAGAGTTCACTGACCAGTAATACTCGGTTTGCCAAGGCAACAAGAACGATGGCGTTTTTACACAGAGACTCATGCATTTATGGGGTTGAACTGCTCCTGCCTTTCCTAAAAAGACAGAGCTGCAGTTAACCAAATATTGTTTAATGCCTTTGTAATGTTATTTGCGTTATGAGGTCATTGCTTTTATTTATAAAAGGATGCTATGGCAAACAAATCACAACACTAAAGCAGCGGAGTTGCTTTTTTGTTCTTAATTTGTTTAAGGCATAGGTAGTTAAAATGGAGTAGTGTGGCGTAATGGTTAAAGATCTGAGGTGATAACCTGTTACTACGAACTGAGGTCGAGTTAGACAAGTTATTAAAATCTATTCAAATGAAAAACCAGGCTTTCTTTAAGGTCATTGGTCATTTCTGGAAATGCGTTTTCAGCATTTTGTTGATTAAGTAATCAATACCGAGGGCAATATTTGTCCCTGGAATTGATTTTTACGGACAATTAATAAATAAA
>NW_015760244.1:0-585 GCF_001515625.1 Sinocyclocheilus rhinocerous
AATATATTTCCTTTCGTAATACACACACCTGTGCATCCGATAAGCCGCCCACATCAAAGGGGTCATGCCATTCTGATCCATCATATCCACATCCTGGAAAATACAACACAGAGAATACTTAAAAGTAAGATCAGACTGAGATCAAATACACCATCTTTCCTAGAGGTCAAACTCCTGTGGATGGAAATGTCATAAATGCCCCCTGCAGGCTGAAAATAGACCAAGCACGACAAAATGCATGATAAATCGACTATTTTGCATGCTAATAAACAGTATTGAGCGATAAGGCATTCTCATCATGTCTTCCTGAGTAGCTCACTGACTCAAAATCGCAATAAAAATATTCTGATTGGCTGTGACTTTGACAGCTTTTGTTATGAGATCAGCACCACACAGAGCGTTATATAAGCGTTAAACAAGCGTACCTGTCCCTTGGCGATGAGATACGCTACAATGGAGGTGTGTCCAAACTGAGTGGCCAGATGCACACAACTGCATCCCTCGCCATCGATGAGAGACGGATCAGCGCCGTACTTCATTAACTGCACCACCATGGAGAGATGGCCCTGTCTGAATGAGAGAGAG
>NW_015760245.1:0-585 GCF_001515625.1 Sinocyclocheilus rhinocerous
CCGGGTACTTCCTATGCAAAGCCCTGTAGATATGAATTACTATCTCTTCCTCAAATGGAATTAAATTTGGACCAGCATACCTGAAAACTCTTCGAAGGTGACAAGCAGTGCAAAATAGCTCTGTGATCTTAAATATTAGCTTGTTTAGGGGTTAATCATAATATATAGGGGTTGGACTGATCGAATGTTTTAGGAGAAGCTGATTCCTATGAGAAGATTGTGATGTTATCACAAATAATGTGATAGTGAAGAGGCTGGCTCAGTTTTACTGAAATGAATGTACACTGTAAAAATGATGTTCTTTTTCTATGTAAATAAAACAAATATAATTGGAGTAAGTTTTACAAGAAAATACTGTTTTATTCTTTCCATTTCAGATTAATTTAATGATACTTGCCATTTCATTTAATAGTGAAATTTACCACCACTTTCTGAGTAAATATTGTTTCTACACCAATTTTTGTAGTAATGAGTACAAATCATATTTCATAGTAGATAAAAAAGTAATATTCCCCACAATGATTTGCAAAAGTTTTCCAATCTGAACTTTTTGGTTATTTATGGTGTAGCATGAGGGGAAAAAAA
>NW_015760246.1:0-585 GCF_001515625.1 Sinocyclocheilus rhinocerous
CTGCTTGAATATGTGGCGGTACTGCGATGGCAGTGGGTTAAAGAAAGCTGGAACAGGATTAGGATCATATTCTGGCAGTGGCTGTCAGTTCATCAATGGGCTCAGGTTCTCCAGTGACAGCTCTCCTTTGCAGCACGGCTAAGACCTTTAGAGGAGCCATAAAGGAGTGTGAAAAAGGGCTGTTTCAATGGCATGGTATGAGTTTTGTTCTAACCTTGCCGGGTGTGCATAAAGTAGAGAAGTCAGGAAATATCAGAGGGGTGCTTCTGATTTAAACACTCAGACTTTGCATGAACAAGCATTTACATATAAGTATTTATGAAGTTTATAAGTTTAAACTCCATCTCGTTGGGTGCAGAGCCAAGAAAAAAAAGTTTAAAGGGCTCACATCTGCACTTTAATTACATTTTTAAATATATTTATATATTTTTTACACAATTCCTTCCACGTTCTGACTTTTAGAATGATATATTTAATTTTGTAATTTTTTTATTTAATTGTTTTTTTTTTTGCTGCTAGAAAACTAAGAAAAAGAATCACAAGGTCTTTCCGTTTTTTTTTTTTTTTAGTTCTACCGTTGGTTCT
>NW_015760247.1:0-585 GCF_001515625.1 Sinocyclocheilus rhinocerous
CTCATCAAGCCCAAGCGGAGGCTGGTATGTTGCTCTATTGCACTGCATTAATGACACTTGTCTCTTTCTCTTTTTCTACCCAGGAAGAAGTGTTAGCTGCAAGAAATTGACTCGCCAAGCGCAGGTGTCATTTCTTTAAGATTAAGCAATAGCAGTTATTATTATTATCATCAATAATGATAATAATGCCATTTTATGTATCAGATTTTATTTTAATTTTCTTCTATTTTTTCCCCCGCTCTAAACAAATCCGTAGACAATTTTATTTTATCGCAAATATTGCTGACACTGTGTCTACGTGTCAGCATAACGTAATTTGTCACGGAGAGACTTCAAAGAGTTGTGAAACGAGCGCTTATCTCAAATGAGTACGCGTGGGAGACGATCAGCTCCAACAGGTCAAATATGTCTGCAGAAATTAGGTTCAATTCTGACAATATGCCATTCATCAGGGGACACTGTTTCACAGGGATTTAATAAATGAGAGAGAGAGAGAGGGAGAAACTCTGTGTTTTTCAATGGCCTGGCAGCACAGAGACACGTCTCTCTTTGGGCTTTGGATAGAGTCGAGGCTCTTGAGGCGCA
>NW_015760248.1:0-585 GCF_001515625.1 Sinocyclocheilus rhinocerous
CGCCTTATGTCTGGGGAGTGAGAGCAAGTCAGACAGCTCAAGGAGGTAAATAATAGCCAATCATTTTGATAGGCTTTGGCTCTGGCGTTTAAGAATGATCATAAAAACATGTTTTCTTTAGTTCTCTTAGAGAATTATTCATTCATGTAACTTGTTCAGGCAAATTCACACCTTTTTGATGCACAACTATGACTTTTCTTGGTAAATGTGATTCCATTGCAATTTTTGCAAATGTCTTCTTACCATATAAAACTTTTATCTAGCATTTGTTATTCAACATCTCAAAATATGTTGTATAAATATAACACCTAAAAATATGTGGATATAAACCTGGCTGATGATATTTTGCTCCTAAATATGATACAGTTCTCTCTTTCAATGTAAATCTATGGGATTATTTAGCTGATTGTGCTGTTCACTAGGTTAAAATTGCTTAGAGTAGTAATAATAACACACAACACCCCAAGGAACTCCATGATTTGAGGTATCGGTCATTAGCAAATTAGCGTTAGAGCTCAATTCCATAATAGCACCGATGGAAGGGGAAAATTCTGCGGGTGATTTACTAACAATGCGCACATTAAA
>NW_015760249.1:0-585 GCF_001515625.1 Sinocyclocheilus rhinocerous
TAAGTAAAACTACATTAAATAATGGGGTGAAAACACAGGAGAACAATGATCTAGCTGGAGTTTATCAGAAGACTAGATGCCTACACTGAACAAGTCTTAGTTTCTCTGTAGTAAAGTGTAGAAAGTGCATTGTGACAAATGCATGGAGATTAGGACAGAAATATCACAGAGGAATCTACACCTTCATGCACTCTTCAAAAACTCTTACTAATAGTCCCTCATCTCATCTCAATTGTTGCCAAAGGGTTAGGCTGTGAATGAACTTCTAATGAACATGGATGGATGGTTTTCCCTTTTGAGTGTAAATGTCACAATGTGGTGATGAGTGGAAATAATTCCCAGCTAAATACGTCATGTTTCTATGCAATTCAAAGGCAGTGAATTCTGGTTAATCTTGATTTTTGCATTTCTAACATAACTCATGCATTATATTTATTTGCTGCAGATGTCTGTGTCTGATCCCCCTGATATCATACCTGTGCCGAAGCCTCGCTCGAGATATTTACGTGGTGTAGGTGAAAGGTGAGCACATGCTGTGCATCTATTGTCTGATTTAATCACAAAACAAGAAGCCTTCGCTGATAC
>NW_015760250.1:0-585 GCF_001515625.1 Sinocyclocheilus rhinocerous
TCATTTTTCTCATCGCTAATAAAGACGGAGCTAGAGCGTGCTATACGGGACTTACAGCTTCACTGTACAATGCCGGAAGCCCATACAGTGCAAATACGCTCGTCTCCACCATAGTGTCATATTGAAAGCAAAGCCACTCCTGTAAAGTTCTGTGAAATCTCCCATATGTACTGCACTTGCTTTTGAGGGAGGACATTTAGAAGAAATATGTTCACCGCAAGGCTCATATCATTTAAATCACTGGAGAAGCTTGTCTAATTCTAAACAGAAGAGATGTTGCATTACCGTATTATTGCAAAATGACCATTGTTGTTTTGACACATCTGTTACTGTTTGTTCCTTCTTGGGATACGAACAATGGTGAGTACATGGCAATATAAAAAGCACGAAATATAGCCTATGATTAGACTATGCAGAAACAGAGAGAAACTCTAAAGTGCAATAGAAGCTGAATGCTCTGTGCATTTTCAATAACCTGATTTTAGTCGCTGCTTAGCCCTGTCCGTTAACAGTGGTTTCATGTATAAAAAAAAAAAAAAAATATCAGCAGTCTGGACATCTGTGTACACGTACACGTTTCAGTCA
>NW_015760251.1:0-585 GCF_001515625.1 Sinocyclocheilus rhinocerous
ACACACACACACACACACACACACAACGGCTCTCTTAAACCCTCACTGTTCACACTCTACATAGGCAGTTAACCTGAAATCAAACGCCCTACATAGGCAGCAACTCACTGTGCCACACAAATAGTGCTGCTCACATGATTCACAACTGATTCCAATCAAGTTCAGCCAGCACTTGATTACATTCGAGGCTCTTAGAAGTGTGAAATTTATCATTAGGATGCCTGCGGATTTGCCAAAACAAGTTGTTTTGGAAGGCTGCATCATGTTGCATCAGTATAGCAACTTTAAATTCAGTTTGGAACAGAACTAAAGTCTGTTTATATGATACTGCAACATTCAAACACAAAAACAAATACAAATTCTCATATTTGCACAATATCTTTGTCTCATAAACACTGAAGCTATCATGCAATTTATCCCGATAACCACATTTTCCGCCAAATACTATAGGTCTTACTGTAAAGCCATAATGTATGAATGAATACCAAGACAGCAAAGTTATACTGAAAAAAAAATGAGATGAACTATTCATAAACTACTTAATCATATTTTATATTCAAAATTTATACAAAACAGTGTTGTTAC
>NW_015760252.1:0-585 GCF_001515625.1 Sinocyclocheilus rhinocerous
ATTTGTGTATAAAGAGGCAAAGTTCTGTCACTAATATGCCACTCTATTCTAAATAAAACCTGATTGGTTATCTCTGTAGCTGCTGTGATTTATTTGGTTAAAAGCCTGAAGTTGGCTATGGTGGAATAGCGTAGTACTATACCTGTAGTATGTATACTAAGTACTTAGAATTCTGCATCCTGCAATGCAATGCGATTTACTTAAGTTAATTTGCTGTCAAGTATGAACTAGAAGCAATATCAGGCACAATTTTAACATCATTATTAATTGATCAGTCTACCAGGAGTTTTACACAAAGGTTGAGTGTATAAAAAAATATGCAAAGTAAACTCCTATTTTTGAGAGAATAACTGAATAACACTTGCTGAATGGGGTGATTTTGAGTAGTTGACGAGGCAAGATTTCACATTTTTATTTAGTTTAACTTGAACTAAAATAACTAAAACTAAAATAACAATTAATAAAAACTATATAGACAATAAAAATAATTAGAATAAAGATGAAAATGAAACATTTTAATAAAAACTATAATAGTACTTCCATGATACTAAAATAACACTGGAATATACCCATAGCTGCAAAGTG
>NW_015760253.1:0-585 GCF_001515625.1 Sinocyclocheilus rhinocerous
TCGCCGTATTTCTACCCTCAAAGCCTGGTGTCGAATCTGGACCCTGGAGCAGCGCTCTACTTATACAGGGGACCTTCGGCGCCCCCGCCGGCGCTGCAGCGTCCTCTCGTTCCCCGGATTCTTCTGCACGGTCTCCAGGGCGCCAACGAGCCGCCGCCGTCTCTGTCTCTGCCCCCCCTCTCCGGTGTGTTACCCAGACCGACACCACCGCGATGAACGGCATGATTCGGACTCGTTACAATACATGGCAGCTTTGAACTCCACCATCAAAAAAACGATTTTACTGGTGACAAAATATTCGAGAAATCTTACAAAGCCACAAAAACAAACTGAAACACAAAAAGTGATTAGAGACATTTTTTTTAAACTTTATTTAATTATTTATTTTACTTATGTTTATATTTTTTTGTTTACCCTAAATGTTAAATCTGGAGAAAACAAATACAGACCGTTATATACTGAACGCAATAATAACGGGATATGATACTACAGGGACGCTTCGTTTCACAAATTATTATTATTATTATTTTAACTTGTCAGTATTACAAATGTGAATTGTTGGTGCATCCCTGACGCAAAGAATAT
>NW_015760254.1:0-585 GCF_001515625.1 Sinocyclocheilus rhinocerous
TGCAAGCCACTGGTTGATGCCCTCTTAGATGGTCTGACAAAACGGTTTGGGAACATGTTGTCTGATCCCGAGCTAGTTGCTGCAGCCATTATTCATCCAAAGTTCAAAACATCCTGGACCAGTGATGTCGACATCCTCAAACTTGGTAAGAGATATGTTATAACTGGCCCATTATTTCCTCATTTACCTTTTTTTTTTAAACTTTGAACTTATACACGTGTAAAACTTGTCATAATGAAAAGATTATAAAAAATAATGACAAACCTCTAATTGTTTCTTATTTAGGCCTCCATTATATCAAGGAAAATCTTCCTGATCATGATGGGAGTCTTCAGCCTGTTGACAACTCCTCAAGCACTTCAGATGAAGAGGATTTCTTCTCTAATATCAAGCATGCACACACACAGGAGACATCCAAACAACTGGATGCATACCTATCAGGAACAGCTGAAGGTATGACTTTGTTGACATCTTATCCAGCCCTAGCCAACCTGTCGCTCAAGCTGAACACAGCCCTCCCTGCCTCGGCAGCCTGCGAAAGGCTTTTTAGTGCTGCTGGACTGATCTTCACCCCAAGAAGGGGAG
>NW_015760255.1:0-584 GCF_001515625.1 Sinocyclocheilus rhinocerous
AAATAAATGCAACCTTGGTGAGCATAAGAGACTTCTTTCAAAATCTTACCAACCCTGAAATTTTGAAAGATTGAAAGCGTATATTTTACTTGGTACTAAAAATATTAATAGAAAATAACAGAACATTTAACTTCTTTCTGGACGTCTGTTATAAGGTTTAGTTTCATTTAGCCTAGAGAGTGAGGCAGCTCACTAGGTTTTGTAAAAGAACCACAATATCACGAAACAGCAAGGCCCTCATAGTCATTATAGTAAATCCTTTCTCTGTTTTGCAGCCCCCTCTGACCCTCCACAGAATGTATCATACACACTCCTCACCACCACTACAGTGCGTCTCAGCTGGAGTCCTCCGAACGAACCCAACGGCGTCATCCAATACTACACAATCTACTACATCCACAATTATACCGAGTATTATCAGGTATACTGTATACACTTACACAGATGAGTATTGATCTTTTTTGGAGACACTAAACGTGGTGGCATTCTGTTTTCTATTTGAATATATTTCAAAATTTACTCTTGTGATGTAAAGCTGGATTTTCAACTTCATTACTCCAGTCTTCAGTGTCACATGATCCTTC
>NW_015760256.1:0-585 GCF_001515625.1 Sinocyclocheilus rhinocerous
TATTCACTACTAATTGTGTCGATTATTTGTTTTTATATGCATAAGGAAAACTACTCACAAAAAAAAAAAAACTCATTCTAATGTTAACAAATTTTGAGTATTCTAATTGAGCAACCAAATGCCCAAAATTAGTAATTTGTATAAAACACACAAAATTACTTTTCTTACTTTATTGGCACTGATAGTTCCATGTAGAACCTTTAACATCCACGGAACCTTTCCATTCTTTACAGTGGAAAAAATGTTCTTCAGATAATTGAAATGTTCTTCAAAATGAAGAAAAAAAAGGTTCTTTTAGGAACTGATCACTGAAAAGATTTTTAAGGAACAAAAAATGGTTCTTCGGCATCACTTTGAAAACCCGCGAAAGTTCCACAAGCCGGGACTCAAACTCAAGATGCCCGAAAAGCAACGGCACTATATGTCGTGTGCTGCCCATGAAGCTATTGCCGCCGAATCATTATTTCATAGCGAAAACTTTCGCTATATGCAAATTTCATGTGTACATTTGTGTTTGTGTGGTCACTGAATGTCTTTGTGTGAGGAACAGACTGAAATATATTTGTTATTCACAGAAAATTGTTC
>NW_015760257.1:0-585 GCF_001515625.1 Sinocyclocheilus rhinocerous
CACCAAGAGCTTGCAACACTCCAAAGAGAAAGGAAACATTTAAATCGCATCATATAACCACTTTAAGTGAATGAAAAGGTGGAAAACAGTGGATAATTGTACACGTGCATTTGTGGCTGCCTTAAAGTAAACCGTCTTTTTCGCGGAATTTCGTACCCGCTCATCAAACTTACAAACTCCTAGAACAGACGTTTGTGAAAGAAACAGAACCTATTCGCCTTATTAGACGTCACTGTACCATTAGAGTGATTTTGAAACTCATATTTCAAGGTAAAAAAAAACTCACATACAGGTGGTTTAATGTATCCATTTTAACCTTCTTTTAATTCAAACATTCATATTTTAGAGTGGAGGTGGCCATTTGTAATTTAAATGTGCCAGGCTTTCCTTGTCATTTGCTTCTGGTCTTTTTAGCAGTGAATGTTGATTCACAATCTGCTTGATATTGCAAATGCAAACAGGTATTTGTTATATTATTTTAATATATTGAATATATTGAACATAACTGTCGTAATTACAGTGGATAGATGTAACAGACGTTTGTGAAAGAAGCCATTTGTTATTAGACGCCACTGTAAAAAAAAA
>NW_015760258.1:0-585 GCF_001515625.1 Sinocyclocheilus rhinocerous
TATTATTTAGACGTCTGAGTCTGAGTGATGTTATCTTAAACACAGCACAGTGTATTATTTCTAAAGTAGCTACATCCTAACAGAGATTTTACTTCAGACCAGTTCCAGTAATAAACCTTACACCCTGTTTTGATTTCAACTATTTATTGGATGATAGATTAGAAGATTAGAAGATCACTAAAACCCTTTGGAACTAGGATTTCTGCTGCAAGAACAGGTCTTTGGTTTAGTGGAAGAACAAATCTGACCTCATTCACTGTATTTTTGGAAACATCTTCCTGTTTGCTCCAGAAAACAAATGTGTTCTGCAATAAAGCCGTTGAGTTGTTTTTAGTTTTTCCTCTTTTCCTAAGGAAAAGCAACCAATGCGCTGATTTCCCCATTCTGTACTGTAGTTATTTGATCTTGTTCAGATGGCTGTAATCAGAATTCAAAGAGGGCGTTTTCAGGATTCTGAGCTTTGGTTTCCATATATTTGTCCCAAATGCAAAACTATGTACTGTTGTTGCATTACTCATGTGAAGGCACTGATCTTCAGTGTAAAAAATTTTGGTTACACTTTATTTCGATAGTCCACTTTAGACA
>NW_015760259.1:0-585 GCF_001515625.1 Sinocyclocheilus rhinocerous
GAGGACGAGGGAAAGAGCGGGACATCTGTGACTGTCACAGCCTGGAAAATAAAGCTCCTTCCACAGTCGATTCTGCTCAGAAATCTTACCGTGACATTTTGGGAATCATGAGAATATGTTAGTTATCAGTGAGCTCATGTTCCGGCTGGCGTGACACATGCTGCCATATTGTGTCTCCAGCTTTAACCGATATTTACTGTGTGTGCGGACCCTTAGCGAACACTGCACACCAGCGATGGCAACTTAGCCACATGATAAATGCGAGTCTAAGCTGCTTAGCACGGACCCATCTGGATCTACTGTTTACGGCGTGACTCACGGATGCCCCGCCCCCTGGGGGCGGAGTGAGAGTGAGGGGGCGGGGCTGCGAGAACAGATAATCCTCTGTAATCGGGTTTTATGCACTATTAAGGCCCAGCGGCCCATTGCGTAATTTGTGCGATCCAGTGTGAGATGCTGATATGACAGCAGGGAAGCCCGGCATGCGAGGATCTGATGTATTATTGCAGTGGATGTTTCGTCTACGGATACGAGTGGCCTGGGATTATGGATAGTGATACGGGAGTGCAGGGGCCAGCAGGTGAA
>NW_015760260.1:0-585 GCF_001515625.1 Sinocyclocheilus rhinocerous
TTTTTTAATGTCTAAATAGCTTTTATTATTTTTGTTTCAGTTTTAATTATTTTAGTGCATCAAGTTGAAGTGAGAAAGTTAGCCTTGGCAACTAGTTTTTTATATATTTTATTTATATATTTTTATATAAATATAAATAACATTTATTTTATTTAACATAACTGAAATGTTTTTGTGGTTTTAGTTCAATCCTAACCCTGGTAAGATTAATTTTGAAACAATTTTCACTTAGAAACTGCTAGTAAATTTCACAAATAATTACAAATAAATGGCAAGCAACACATTGAAAAAGTACAATTTTGAAATATTGTGATTAATGATTCGGTGCAATTTTTTAAGTGTTTGCACCGAATCATTAATGTGTCAATAAAAACAATCTGCTTTTAAATTTGCATAGTAAATTCAGAGAAAATATTGTAAAAAAAATATGTACATTTTTGCTTTCATTAAATTGTTAGCTATGCATAAAATAACACTGGATCCCTGCTTTATCCATTTCAGTCAAACAATAATAGGCATATTTTTTGTTTCCAAAACGCATCTGTCTTAAACATGCCACCCTACATAAACACACACACACACACA
>NW_015760261.1:0-585 GCF_001515625.1 Sinocyclocheilus rhinocerous
ATGTGTAAACATACCTGGCAATAAAGCTCATTCTGATTCTGAAGAACCAAGGGGCTTTTATGACGTATATTTTTGCTGAACATCCAAAACAATGCGCTTATTGTATATGCGTACATATTATGGCACTTTTACCAGCAGAGAACTTGTGAAGAGCTTATAAAATGTGTCAAAACAGCAGCAGGAATTCCTCTGTCACACAAACAAACAAAGATCTGCTGCAAAGAGATGCGGTTCTGTACCGAACTGTAATGAAAAACATCGCGACTATGGCGAGCAAAAAACAGGTATTTTTAATAAAACCAAACATGCCAAGTGTGAATGCACCCTCAAAAACTGCCATTTTAATTCAATAAAAGGCTATTTAAGTGTACCTAAAGAGAGCTTTAATTACAATTTTTCACTAGGGTAGTGATGCTTGCCTTATCAAACACCGCTAATAAAAAAAAAGGAAGGAAGGAAGGAAGAGCTTTCACAACCAACACATTTTTGAGTCTAAAGAGTTCATAAGAAAACACATGGCACTAATAGCTCGCACTATTATGAAGTGATCTCTCACTAATGATGGAAATAATGCAAGATGTTTAT
>NW_015760262.1:0-585 GCF_001515625.1 Sinocyclocheilus rhinocerous
TTTTTTGAGTGAAAATTGCTTTAAAGTTAATCCTACACCAAACATTTTCAGTGTAGTTCCTTTTTAAATGTGCTTCCTGTATCCACCCAGTACCTTGTAGATGCATTTGTTACTAGATTCCTGCCAGTTCCCAACCATTTTTGTGTGCTATATAGATCAAACGGTCACTGAATGGACAGTGAGTGTGCCATCAGAGGCCGAGACGAATTAAATCCTAACTGCAATGCATTTCAGGACAGCCAAATCTGCAGTGACATCATGCTGCGAGAATAAATGGGCGCCGGAAGCTACAGCAGGTGCTGAGGTTTGTTGGTTATGGATGGGTACCTATCATTGCCTCTGGTCCTGAGCGCTCTCAGAATTGCAATAGGCCTACCTGAGGCGAGGGGCGCACTATTGTTAACGTGAACTGAACAACCCAAATCAGTAATGCAGAATCAAACCTGTTGTGAGCCATCTCATCGCAGACTGAAGTGAGCAGAATTATTTAGAGAGTGATCGTCAGTTCTTCCATCCTGTTTTATAGCCTCCTATTCTCACTTCCAAACAATTATGCCTGACTTAATTGCCAATATCCACAGCTGG
>NW_015760263.1:0-586 GCF_001515625.1 Sinocyclocheilus rhinocerous
AAATCTCAGCCAATCATGATGTCTAGAAAATGATTGACATGCAAGGATTGTTTCTGATTGGCTAAAGATGGGCGGGCCAGCGTCTAGTGCTGTCGACACGTGCGATATCTTAAGACACCGAATTCACAATCTGTTGGGTAATAGCAAACTTTTAAGCGTGACATTCCATTAAAAAATATTAAAAACAGCTTTTAGTCTGAATGCCAGAATGCCTCTCCGTCGAATACAACAAGTTAGCGACGCGACTAAACATGAACGCTGAACATGAATAAGCAATTCAAACCAACTGCTTGCTTGCGGTGTATGTTTATTGATTATAACAGGATCCATTTAGTTGCATCTCGATGCATTTTGTAGTAGCGCGACATGACAGCACAAATGGTAACGTGCAAGCTCTGTCGAAGAACATAAAGCTTCAGAACGGGAACGATGTTTGACAAAATCCTCACATTTCTCTGAGATCCAGCAGCTCGTCAGACTTCCATGTGTTTTCCTTTGTGAGACCCACGCGAGACCGAACTGAGTTTTGCGTTCCGCCACATAAACGGCTGATAAAGCACAAACTGAGCAAATAAAATAAAATAAA
>NW_015760264.1:0-586 GCF_001515625.1 Sinocyclocheilus rhinocerous
TGTGCATATGTCTGTGATGAGGTTGCGGGCTTGCTTGGCCATCTCGTCCAGGAACATGTTGCAAAGGGACAGGCTGCGGTCACCGATGTGGTGCCTCTGCAGGGAGGGACAGACAAGGAGACATTAGTTGAGACTACCCTTAGCACAACCCCAATGTTAAGCTAGACTTTTGATTTTCAGTATAAGTTACGATCCACTTTGCAGCATACATTTAGTAAGGGCAGTGCCAAATATAGGTGTAAAGGTGTCAGTGCATCAAGTGTGTCCTTTTTGCACCACTAGTGGTACCAAACAGAATTGCAGTTCTATTTGGTTCTACGATAGGTACAGAAAATATATCCTTTACCTTTAGTATCAGTTGTAAAAAACAATATGGCTCAGCTGGCCACCTGTTAAAACCATCTCTAAACAAGCCTTATTTTGGCTAAGAACCACCCAATTAAACAGGATGGGGCCACCCGATGGATGCATGAAACAAGCAACAACAACAGTGGTGTTTAGGGGCCGATTAATCTGAAATGGCCTATAACTAACTACACATTCATACACACATATACAGTTCAAAAGTTTCAAGGTTAAGATTTTT
>NW_015760265.1:0-582 GCF_001515625.1 Sinocyclocheilus rhinocerous
AGATGTTATGAAAAACAACAGCTTGAGAAAATATGATCATCAAAACAAGACCAACACCTGATGCTGATCTGAAGCACTTTATAGACTCATCTGACTAAAAATATATCTATCAGTCTATCTTATCTATCCGTCTGTCTATCATGTGCAAAAGAAATTAATTTATTCCTGATGGATTAAACTCTCCGGATGAGTTTCAAACGTTTCAAACACACACACACACACACACACACACACGCACGCGCGCACACGCACGCACACTCGCACACAAACACACAAACACACACACACACACACACACACTCACTCACACTCATCTGCTGTCTGACTGTTAATGATTCATTAGCATGAACGGCTGCAGAACATTTAAACGCTGACTTCAATTTACACACGCACTTAAGAAGCACTTTCAATTTCCAAATGCTTTAGATGAATTAAACAGCGAAACAATAAACGGCCGGATTCATTCGTATAATTTCCTCACTTGAATCTGGTGCGTTAACGCTTCATAAGAGCATCCAAACAACAGGACAAGCAAAAGGTGACCTCTGACCCCCAGGCTCACAGATGATGGGGTCAGATGGA
>NW_015760266.1:0-586 GCF_001515625.1 Sinocyclocheilus rhinocerous
TAGTTAGCCGTTAGCTTAGCCGAGAGAGGCTGTCTTAAAAGCTAGCACGGTTTAAAGTAATGCATTAAAACGCTAAAAATCGTTCTTCGCCAGTGATCTTAATTTGAAAATAATAGGAGAAACAAATGATACGGGTTTTGTGGCAGAAACTGTGACTCAGGGCATTTTAATGTTAGTTTACTTGTTCTTGTGTTAACCAAGTTTCTATGTGAAAACAGACATGGCACAGTTTGTATTTACAACATCCGTGCTTGTCAGAATCGAATTGTATCAACTGCATTTTCAGAGAACATAGGGTATGGTGTATGAAGGTGCTTAACTGTATGGCTTGGCTTCGTTTAACTTTATGTAGGCACTTTGTTGGACTTACAAAGTGGATTTATTTTTTGTCTGTTCTAACAGAAGATAGTTTGTCGGGATAAGCAGATATCCTGTTGAGCAGTGCCCTCTGCTCTGATATGTATGTCTCTGTTTTTGATATAGACTGCTTTGATCTTGTTGACTATGAGAAAACTTTATGATGCGTTTAGAATTTCTTGATCTGGTACGTTATGTGTTTTCTTTTGGAAGCGAAAATAATGCGAAC
>NW_015760267.1:0-585 GCF_001515625.1 Sinocyclocheilus rhinocerous
CCTCAAGCACTCGGAATGGAGAAAGATGCGGATGGAAGGCGGGAAAGGAGGACGATGACGAAGACGATGATTTATTTGCATTACTTCGAGGACACAAGTCACAGCGAGCAAGTTCGTTTTTTTGTTTCTTGTTTGCTTTCATAATGGAGTGACCTATACTCCCGAGTCGCCAGATGAGTAAGACTCATGATTGGTCGAACGCCTGAAGGAAACATAAACAAGGAAAGAAAAGCGAAAGGCTCACTCATAATATTTTGATAGGGCTTCTGGACATTAACACTTGACTGCACTGATTTGTCAACCATGTCCCGAGGACATTTGAGTGTGTGTTGTGCTGTTGCGAGATCTTTAAATGAGGTAGATATGAGCTAAAGTGTACGATAAAGATGCACTTTATTAGCTAGCATGAGGAAATATTTATTATGCTTAATCCACAATTTACTTAATAATTGCTCAAAAAAATTACATTATATTAATATACAATATTTTTTCCTTTTTACTTGACATTTCTTATAAAGAAAGCATTTCCCTTATTTATTTATTCATTCATTCATTCTTTCTTTCTTTCTTTCTTTCTTTCTTTCT
>NW_015760268.1:0-586 GCF_001515625.1 Sinocyclocheilus rhinocerous
AATTTAAAAGTGCGTTTTGATTCACTTAAGTACATTATTAAATGTAATTTTATAATTATTGTCTTTTGAAATATGGTTAATGTGTACATTTATGGTAAACTGAAATATACTTTAATATAATTTCTATTAATATTTGTATGTCATGTATTTTTATGTATTTGTCATGTATTTTACACATTTGTAATGATGATATTGTACAACATATTAACTTTAAATGAAATATTAAATAACACACTGCAGCTAAAATTATAATCAAGTAAGGTACTGTGCTTTAGCATGTTAGTCAACACATCAAAATAAGTGTACTTCTTTAAAGCATGGCAAGATTATTAAAACATTTTTTTTAAATATACCTTAAAGTATACTTTTGATTTGACATTATTACAATGTGCACATTTTAAATGGTAACTTTCTTTAAGCACACTTAAATAGCCTTTTATTTAATTAATATTACATTATCTGCAAGTGCAGTTTTTGTAATGTATTTAAGATTTGAAGTACACCACAAGTGCACATTCAATACAATTAAGCACACCTCTTTTTCACAAGGGTGTTCACCAAACCAAACCAAAAAAAAAAAAAAAAA
>NW_015760269.1:0-586 GCF_001515625.1 Sinocyclocheilus rhinocerous
AAAACCCCAAAGATCATGCATGATTCTACGCAGACGCTACACATAGTTTCAGAACAACATGTATCGATGGGGAGGAACTATACTTATTCCCTAAGGCATACCTCAGGGCTCTGTATCTGGCCCGCTTGGATTCCAGTTGTTTATGGTTAAAATAAACATTAATTAACTTTTTTTTTTTTTTACCTACAGGTGATAGGGTTACTAGTACTTAGTAACACTAAAAGTGTGAATATTTAAGTTAAATTTGCCACAAAGTAAGCAATACATTTTATTTTTTATTCCCTTTGTGGCAGTGATGTAAAAACAAATGTGTGGTCTATCTCTGTCAGTTGCTTCCTCATTTTCCATTGTATTTTGTGACCTTTCCATGTGAGAGATAAAGAGAAAGGGGGTGGGGGGATGCAGAGAATCAAGAAGTGTCAGAGCCTAGCAGAATAGCACAAAAAATAAACAGTTTTAGCTCAAAGAATAAAATATCTGCAGCTTAGAAGAACTAAGTCGATAGGGGAGGGGGGGTAAGCCATGTAAATATTCTTCTGTTTACCTGTCTGCATGTCACAAATTAATCACACACACACACACACAC
>NW_015760270.1:0-586 GCF_001515625.1 Sinocyclocheilus rhinocerous
AAAATATGGAATAAAAAAGTAATTCAAAATATAAAGAAAAACTATCATTGACTATAAATGATACTAAAATAACATTGATGAGAACATGATTATTGGCAATCCATATTTAAAATGTAAAGTATTATTTAATACTGAACAGGTCTTAAATTATTATTATATTTATTACATTATGACACTTAAATGCTGGATGTGATGGAGGAGGATGTCACTGTCACTTTAATGAGTTAAAAGTTTTATGCTCATTTTGCAAATACACCATGTTTCATCAGTAAACTCCACAAACACCGCAGTGTGATGAAATCAGTCAGTCAGCAGTCGTTTCTTCAGCTCTTTCTCTTTCATACAGGTGTCCTGGAGCTTCAGAAGCTTTAAAATAGACTGAGAAACAGGAGCTCCTGACCCATAATCCTCTGCTGGCCGGCTCCAGTCTGTTACCAACAATACCAGTCCATCCAGACCCTGGATTAACACTACAGCTAACACACAATGACTAGAAGAGGAACACTCTTCTTGAGTTGCATGTTTATGTGTGTGTTTAATACAACAGCAAACATCACTAACACAACTCCGTCATCTTTGGCAGTCA
>NW_015760271.1:0-586 GCF_001515625.1 Sinocyclocheilus rhinocerous
TTGTTAGTTAAAAGAATTTTGGATGTCCAGCTTTCAACTGTTTGAGTTTTGAAAATGCTTTATTTGGTTTCCTCATTTATGACACATCTTTTCATGAGGAATATTATTTAATGAATCTGTTACTTCTATCAACTAAATTAAGTATACATAAATATAAATATGGGGGAAATAAACCTTTTAATTTTAAAGACAGAAGTTCAAAAATACCTAAAAAATAGTTTGAAAATAAATGTGTTAATATTTGTAAACCTTTTAATGTTTTTGTTTAACTGTATTTCTGTTATATGTATTTATTTATTTGTATTTTTTTAAATAATGAAATAAATAAGAAAACAGTATTTAAACATCTTGATTAGAGAAAGAAAATCACTTTCTTAATATCAATAAAACAAATAAGATAAATATGAAATTAAATCATGTAGTGAAATTATATAATTTGTTGTGACATTGTGATAACATAATAAAAAATATAATTTATTTCCAATATCTTTATCATATTATTTTTTTATGATATTACAATATTTAATAAAATCATATAAATAATATTGGTAACACTTTATTTCGATAGTCCACTTTAGACATTCTA
>NW_015760272.1:0-585 GCF_001515625.1 Sinocyclocheilus rhinocerous
AGTTTCCCGCAGGCGAATCAACTCTATCAGGTGTTGTTGCTAAAGAAGGAAAGCAGATCAATTTTACTTGTCGTAACTTTGGAATCATTCCCTTATGATTTAACATCAGACAGTTGACAGTTTGAGTCACCGTGAAACAGTACAACATCTTTCACAATACACATTTAATATTGAGGTTAACAACCAGTTTGCAAAATAAAAGTCCAACAATGCACAACTTAGAGTGGCCCCAAAAAGTATTTGGACTCTAAGCCACAATAAATGTATACAAGTTATTACATCAGATAAAATCTTTTAGTTGGTTTGTTGGGTGCTAAATGATAAAGCAATGATTTTCATGTGTTTGAAACATTGTTATCTATGCAATGACATTCATACATTTGTAGGTTGGCTTCTCTGTCAAAATACAGCCATAAATGTCTTATAACATATACAAGATATGTAATATATATCATAAGCCAATTGTCATTAATCTGCTTTACCTGAAGATGAAAGTACAGATATCGGTTAGTGTCCAGCAGCTCAGGATGCAGACTGTTGATCAGTGCAATGGCCTCTTGAATTTGTCCCTTCAGCACCATCTCC
>NW_015760273.1:0-586 GCF_001515625.1 Sinocyclocheilus rhinocerous
AAAGACACAAGCCGATAAGGGAGGAACAGACAGACTTATTTTGGACCACATAACTGGCAATTATGACTACAAAAGAGCAATTTGTGAATAAATTATATTCCCTTATTCTTCTCTTCAGATGAAATGTTTTGATAGGAAAGCCCTTAACGGAAATGTCAATACACATTTTATATGTGGATAAAAAAAGTGAAGAAAATGATCTAAGACAATGTCTGCCAAACTGTAGAATCTCCAGCAGTGCTGAACGGCTTTCTAGCCAAGACCGTCAGGAACGCAGCTGACGGGATCTCTTTGATGTATTCACCATCACACCAGATCTCCTTCAGATTCATTCACAAAGTTCACACCAATATTGAGTGACGGACTTGCAAAGGCTCTGAAATCTTCAGTCAGTATTTGAGGAACAGATGCTGCAGTCATTTTCAGACCGTGCAAAGCAAGTGAACTTTGACATTGATTGAAAAGCCCATTCAGAGACACTGGAAATAGAAATGTAAATATAATGGACGAGTTCAGCCAAGTATTTCCGATTTATTTACCTAACAAACAAGTCAACACTGCTGCTATTTACGGCAACGAAAAGCAT
>NW_015760274.1:0-586 GCF_001515625.1 Sinocyclocheilus rhinocerous
AACATAAGTTGTCATGGCTTTTTCATCATATCATTTTTTACAGTGAGATACTGGGTGGCAAATGTATTACAATTCTTCTTTGCAAGCCGAGGCGATCATGTTCCTTACTTCATATAGGTTGAGCCTTCACTGAGTCAGGCATAATGATATTCACTTTACAATGGAACTGGCTATCGTGCTGAAACATTTGACTTTCTGATGCCACAGAAAAATGAAGACCTTGTAACAATGCAAAGATTTCACAGAATTTAATGGGATCAACCTGTAATTTCATCTTGGTACATTTATTAATGCACAAAGGAAGCTGAGAATGTTGGCTTGCCTGCCCCCATGACACCCATGCGGAGAAAGGGCAGCCAAAGAAGGGGCATTTAGAATCATTTGACCCCTTTCACTATGAGAAAAATTCTTCATTCACAATCTGGTATTTTTTTCCTCAGCACTGCAATCCGGTGGCTGTGTCCCTGCAGTCAGACCAGGACCGTCATCACTGCAACTCTTTGTCCTGATGCTTCAGCATTCCAGGAATGCCCACATGCTCTAGATGCCTACCTCTTCCTTGTTTTCACAATTATGTATCTGTTTA
>NW_015760275.1:0-586 GCF_001515625.1 Sinocyclocheilus rhinocerous
ATTTAGCAGTGTATTCCCTATATTCCTCAGGTAATGAGCTGATCATATTAGGCTGCTCTTATTTATAAGCTCTAAATGCTTTAATGGGGTTGGCTGACCAACTGGTTTGCCATTAGTGTAAACATTAGGCAACAGGTCGATCCTCCACTCATTAGCCATTACCCTCAAGTCATTAACTCAAGCAGTCGATCACAATGGTGCAGAGTTCAAGTAAACACAGACCACCTCATACTGAAGAATCTTAATTAGTGAACACTACAAAACACTAACAAGACAGTTACATGGTCGCTTAATATTGTTGGACTTTCATATTTATCTATATATACAATTTAGAGATGTTTTAGAAATACAATTTTGACAATGTCAGATTGTGCACACTTAATCTCAGATCAGAGGCAGGAAAATGATGAAATGCCTGTCTAGTGTATTTTCCATGTAACAGTTATTTTGTCATTTACACTGTAGTGGTACTGTGCTAACATGCGAAATGCCTGAACGCTTCAGCACATTTTACAATACAAAATATATAAATAGATTAAATAGAATCTGCCATACTCCAGGGATCGTCCTGAGAGATGCTGGAAAG
>NW_015760276.1:0-586 GCF_001515625.1 Sinocyclocheilus rhinocerous
AATTTTTGAAAGATTGTAAATAATTGTTATATTTATTTTTTAATTTTAAATTATTGTATAAAAAGTATTAAATTTTAACATTCTTGAGTTTGCCACAAATATAGCCTTTGATGATGATATGACTTAAAAAATAATAATAATAATAATAAATCTGAATGGAATCAAGAGCTTATGAATCAGAATCTAATTGAATGAGGAAATCAGTGGCAGCACGCAGCTCTAAAATAAACCAACAGGCCCATGTGATCTAACTCTGCACTGAACGAGTGTTTCCGTGTTTGTAGAGCAGCATCTGTGTGACACTTGCTGAAGTTTCGTCTGACTCCAGAGACGAGCAGCGGCGGTTTTGCCACTTCAGGACTAAAATAAACACGTGAGAGTGTTAGTGTGAGTTCATCTGCGCTGACTCTGTCGCACTCACGGCCTTCCCGAGGCTCTCGGCGCTGGGCATGTGCTCCAGATCCACGAAGGGATGCAGGAAGAACTCGTCAAACGTGATGCGGCTCTCTGGGTCTCGCTCCAGCAGCCGCAGCAGCAGATCTCGACAGTCACGAGAAACTCGCGCTCGGGGCGGCAGCTAAACACA
>NW_015760277.1:0-585 GCF_001515625.1 Sinocyclocheilus rhinocerous
TGCAGGACACCGGCCCTCCAGGACCGAGTTTGGACACCCCTGACTGTGTGTGTGTGTTGTTTGAATACTTTCAGACAAAAATGAAAGAATGAGAGCTGAAATTAAGAAAAGTATTTAAAAGGAACACAATGGTAAAAAATGCACTGTAATATGACAGTACTTGTAAGCCACAGAAAATTAGATAAAGATTACCAACCTGTGGCACATCCTTGTCAGTTTTGGTTTGCTCGGTTGCACTTCCTGCTTTCTCCACACTACTGCTGCAGTTTGCCTGCGGTACAACAGATGGCGCTGTGCACTCCTGTCTCTCAGCAGAGCGTTGAGTCTCCTCTAACTGCAGCAGGTTGAGCTGCAAAGGCGAGCTGCAGCGTGACTGGAACAAAGGCGGGGACGGCGCCCGCCTCCACCCATGGACTGAGGGGTGGGGCTTCGTGAAGGCTCCTCCCTCAGCTCAGGCTCAGGTGGTTTTGGCAGTTCTTCGGGACACGCGAACGGAAACGGCTGTGGTGGGAATGGAGTCTGCAGAGTAAAGGGGTTCTGGGGGGCGAACTGGGTCTGTATGGTGAATGTGGACTGTGGAGGGAA
>NW_015760278.1:0-586 GCF_001515625.1 Sinocyclocheilus rhinocerous
CCAGGAGTCAGAAAGTAAAAGTCCTGCCATATGTTTATTCCACCCTTGAACTCAGCCTCTGAATGTACAGTACATAAAACTCAGAGACTGTTATACTGATCTGTGTCAATATGGCAGTGACGCGTCTGACACCATTGTGGTATCTGTAATTAAAGTAGATGATGATGCAAGCTACAGAACTACTGTATGCCCCTTTGAGGACTTTTGAATTTCTGGCATGCTTTTCTAAAAAGTAATGAGATATTAATTTAAATAGTCTAGCTGATTAAAAGAAACATATACAGGCCTACTTGTTTTTAGGTTGTGTAACCAAAATCCAATGTTAAATCAACGTCAAATTGGCCTCAAATACTGACATCAACCCGAATTTAATTCTCAACCAAAATGCACTGACGTTATATTGACGTCTTGTGCCTGCTGGGGTGAGTCTCATTACTGTTTGTTTTATGCTTAAACCCTTACAGAAGAAAAATATATGGGAATATACTGCAAAACATAATACGATATATTACATAATACATTTCCATATATTGGTAGCTAGTGCTTATATTTTTCAATAACAGCAATATATGCGTTGACAATATAT
>NW_015760279.1:0-586 GCF_001515625.1 Sinocyclocheilus rhinocerous
TGTTATATCAAATAAGTAAGTTAAATATAAGAATTTTGGAGTGAACGAAAAATAACTTTTTTTAGGATGGCTGTTTGGAAAATAAAGAAAAAGATGGAGTAATTTAACATTTCAAGAGGACATTATCAAAGAAAGAGAAGAAACATAAACAGAAGAAAAACGTTTCTAGCAGTCACATGTTAGAGAACAGTGTCTCTGGCAGTAAAACAAACAGGTAGGTAATCACTTTTTTACTGGACATAGAAAGACAATCTTAACCTAAAAGAGATTTTTTTGTGCCCAGAAGCCTGTGATGAAAGACTTGTATTCATTAAAGAGAGGTTTTTGAGGTGGAGAACTGTTAAAATTAAAGATAATGCTATATATAAAAACCTAATTGGTTTATTGTGACTTAAACCATTAATCTATTTTAAAAAGAAAGTCAGGCATCTGATGTTTGAGTGTGCAGATATTATAGCAAAAGTTATGTAGGCACCAGTGAAAATGTCATAGCCTTTGTTTTTACTTCAATGTGAATATGTGAATTGGTTGGGAACTCTAGCTGGTGTATTTAAATAAAAATTAAAATATATATAATAGGAAAAAT
>NW_015760280.1:0-586 GCF_001515625.1 Sinocyclocheilus rhinocerous
ACATTGTGAGCTTCTAAGTACTTCCTTTTTATGACTAATCTGGTGCAAATCACTAGTCAAAATATAAAGATTGGTGACTGATAAGCACAATTATTATTATGGAATACATGTCTAAAAATCATAATTCACTTCATAAGCAGTATGCACTATCAATTTTTTAGCACCCCTTCTCAGCATTACACAGTAATATGTTTCTGGTGGATGAACCAGAATCAGAAAGCCCTCAAGAAAAAAGAACATCTCAAATGTTTCTCCTAGAGAGCAATGAGACCAAATGAGGTGCAAATTGAGAATTTTACTTTAATATCCTATGGCTTAAGAAGAGATCTCAACAATGTAACCAGCCATGTCTCATCAAAGTTTTTAAAGACCAAACTATCTGAGCTATGCTATATGCATTAATTTGATGTCAGCAGTTATATCTCATGGGTAATTTTGTTAGTTTTAGAGCAATTAAATGCATTGTTTTTACAGTTAGCAGTGCCAAATAGATACCTGTTCCTCCAAAGACCACTCCAAGGGAATGAGAGTGTGACAATGGCAGTGCACAAGAAAACCCAGGCAAATTTTATGGCCTCTTTGGCCT
>NW_015760281.1:0-586 GCF_001515625.1 Sinocyclocheilus rhinocerous
ACAGTGAAACTTTCCTCCACATTCAGTCACCAGTCGCTGGAGATCTGCATGGTCTTTGCTTTGTAGATATTCCTCAATGGTCTGTGGTTCATCCAGATCCTCCAGTTCATCTCCACGAGTGAAAAGGACCATCATGTATTTCTGAACTTTAGGACCAAGTAAATCTTTAATATAATCCAGGATCTCTTCCTCATTTTGCACAGGTTGCTCTAGAGGAACGGTGAGCAGAACTGCACTGAGACCTGCTGAACAGCGAGAGACCAGCTGCTCTTTCAGTTCCTCCAGCTTCTCTTCAGACAGATCTGGATCCAGTAGATCTGGAGAATTAATCACATACACCCGCTTTTCTCCAATCTGTGTTTTATCCTCACAAATTTCAGTTTCATGCCTCTTAACTTTAAACCTCTTTTCTCCCAGTATAGTGTTCCCAGATGAGCTTTGGCCAGAACCATATCTGCCAATCAGAAGAATCCGGATCTCTGGATCATCTGGACTGTAGCAGATCTCTGACATCTCTGAATTAAAAGTATGGAATAAGATCAGAATCAGGTCAGGTCAAGCTATTGTTCTTTTAACCACAAAACAA
>NW_015760282.1:0-586 GCF_001515625.1 Sinocyclocheilus rhinocerous
TTGATTAATATCTAGTCGGCCCAAGGCCAGACTCTGAGGGAAGCTGGAGTGTAAGTGAGACTTTAATAAGTGTTTTGCTCAGACAGCTCCTCCAGCAAGACCTCACAATCCATATCATTCAGCATTTTGGAAACTAACAGCTAATATTATGACCCTAAACTCACTGCGTCTTCCCCGTCAACCCTCCGAGACCCTCGCTGAGTGCGAATGACTCGAATCGCTGTCGTATCTCCGCTCACCAGGAAAAACTGTCCTTATCTAAGCGCCACTCTGTCAATACCTCATTGTTCAGATACTCGCAGACAGGAGCATTAAAAAGAGCTTTAATTGCTCGTTGAAGTTCACGCCGCAGACCCCATGCTAGGATCTATTCATGTATATCATCTTTATTGAGGATAATCAAAACCACGGACGGCATTGAACCGAGTCCAACGGGTTCGGCAGGACTTATTTATTTTGAAACGCGAGCTCTCAGAGAAAGATAAAAATGGTTCATGGGAATCAGCTGATTAGCTAATAGGTATTATTAGCGATTACTCTTGTCCTACTTGGGAGGAGATTAGCACGAGCCGGGAGAGAGACAGAC
>NW_015760283.1:0-584 GCF_001515625.1 Sinocyclocheilus rhinocerous
AAATCATTCTAATATGCTGATTTGCTGCTCAAGAAACATTTTTTACTTGTATCAATGTTAAAAACAACTGTGCTGCATAATATTTTTGGGCAAACCATTATACTTTTATACAGGATTCCTTTTTCAGGCTAAATAGGAAGTTCAAAAGAACAGCATTTATTTGAAATAGAAATCCTTAGCAACATTATAAATGTCTTTACTGTCACTTTTAAACAATTTTATGTGTTATTGCTGAATAAAAGTCATAATTTTTCAAAAAATAAATCAATTCCTGACCCCAACATTTTGAACAGTGTTGTGTATAACTGCAAGATTTCTGAAGTTGAATACTTAGTTTTAGAGGTTTGTGTGAGCAATAGCACTGGAGATAATTGCCTCAGCAACCACCACTAATAATAACTGATTCATTATTATATATTACACATGCTTAATATTATGTAGGACTGCTTTTGTAAGCTTCATTAATTATGTTCATTTTCTGCCCGTTGTGCGCTGCGACTAATAACAGAGCGTTTGGTGATATTCGAGTGCGTTTGGTGGTGATTAATGAGTGTGTGTTTTCCAGGCCTGACTCCCCCCACCAC
>NW_015760284.1:0-586 GCF_001515625.1 Sinocyclocheilus rhinocerous
AAGTGTTGCCTTGCATCCTGCTGGGGTTTGTTTCATGGTGCCTCTTGTTTCCACATAGCTGTTTTCACTTTTCTGGCCTGTACAGGCTGCTGGAAATGCGTTATTACACACAGACAGCAGCAAAACGGTCTTCACTCTGTAAAAACAACACAGAAGCTGCATCTGAAGTAACATACAGTATATACCATGACAGAGATTTCATGCCACATCGGCAGCAGGTGTAAATTATACAAGAATCCTAATCACAAAAAAAAAACTGTTTAGCAGCTCAATGACATTTGTTGATTCCTATGTGCACAACCGACAGACGCAAGAAGCACGCTGAATGTCATGACAACAATGACGTTTAAGCAAATTTTAATTTACATAAAATTACAAAGTATCTGTGTTCTGCTTAAAAATAATGCTCCATCTGCTTTATGAATAAAGTATTTTTTTCTTTACTGTACAGATTCTATATACTGCAGCTTCAAGAGAGATTTTACATTCATTATTTTCGACTTTTACAAGGTACACTGTAAAAAATTACCGTGAATTAAATGATAAAAGACTGTAAAAATGCTACAGTAAAAACCTGTTAAATGGT
>NW_015760285.1:0-584 GCF_001515625.1 Sinocyclocheilus rhinocerous
TGAAAATAAGGGCAATCATAACACACACACACACACACACACACATACACACACGTGCGCACACAACTGATGCAAGAAGAAAAGTAATATGTTTGATGGCTGTTAGAGATGGATCGAGGGCCATTCTAGATAAATATTACTGAGGTTAATTGAAATGTGTTATTACCGCTGCTGGAGTGAATTGTCAGATTGCAATGTGCATGACAATTAAAATAGTGAAAAGCAATCTAACATTAACATATTCGCTTAGTGTGACAAATGCTTAGCAGCAGGTGCCTGGTACAAAAACACTGGGCTAAATTTATAACCTGTGCATTGGCAGATTTGTGTTTGCATGGTAAGAAGGACACACGTTACAAGTTAAAATATTATATGAGCTGCTATTTCATTATACTTTTTAAGAGAACAATGTTGTTGTATTTTAAGTTTTTTTTTTTCTGGAATTAACATGATGTAATTAATATATTTTTTTAAATGTGTAAAAAGTTTCAGTTTCCACAAAAATATTAAGCAGCACAACATTTGGTCACACTTTAACATCCAATTCTTGCTATTAACAAACCATTAACTACGACTTTTGCCTC
>NW_015760286.1:0-586 GCF_001515625.1 Sinocyclocheilus rhinocerous
ATAAAGAATAAAGGCAAATAAAAAAGGCCAAAAGTTATTTTTGGACCTCACTGACTTTCATTGTATACTGATAAATACACACTGAACAACACTACATGATGATGAGTAAATGATTACAGAAGTTTTGTTTTTAGGTGAACTATCATTTAACTAGATGTGTGATGTACATATGAGCAACATCAATAGCAAACACCAATAATGACCAAAAACACACAATAAAACCACCATAAAAACCAACAATTCTCCTGAAAAGACAGTGATTGGATGACTTCAATAGCCCGAAAAGTGTTTTCAGCTTCATTCAGATCGATAACTAAATTGCATGATATGGATATGGACAAGGTCAATCTCATACACAACACAGACAACATCAAGGAGACAAAGGCAAAGATGGAAGGGGTTAGGAAGGGACATACAGAGAGAAAGAGAGAGAGAGTAAGTGTTTTTGTGTGTGTGTTGGTGTGTGGATCATCCTCATTTGATTACAAGTCATGATCCTCTTGCTGGGAGTCAGCTGGTCTGGAGTCAGCAGTATTATGAGAGCATGGCTGTGCATTTGGCTCAGGTCTGCTCGCACATGTGCAAC
>NW_015760287.1:0-586 GCF_001515625.1 Sinocyclocheilus rhinocerous
ATATATATATATATATAAAAACCTTAAAAATCTTTTTTGTTTCTTGAAATAAACAACTTGAAAAAAAACCCCCAGCTAAATTAATAAAGCTTACTAATGACATTTTTTGTAAAAGAAGCTTTTTTTTTTCGTCCTCAGAATGTAAGCAGGGCACATTTGGTCCGAGCTGCTCTCTGTCATGTGACTGTGCGGAGGACACACCATGTGACCCGGTGAGAGGCAGCTGTATCTGCACCTCAGGAAAGACGGGCGTCCGGTGTGACAGCGGTGAGTCCAGCAACACTAATGCACGTTCATGATTAGATATGAATATGCTTTTCTAATGTGTGCTGTGTTGACAGACTGCAGTGTGAGGCGGTACGGGCCCGACTGCGCGCTCAGCTGTGAATGTGAGAACGGAGCTCAGTGTGACAGCAGAAGTGGACGCTGCACGTGTCTGAACGGCTGGATCGGCCTCACATGCTCACAACAACAACCTGCTTCATATCACACATCAGAACTACAGAATCAGGGTTTGAAATCAAGCCAAAAACAAAATAAACATTTTACAACTCAGAACTTGAATATAAATATATTTATTATTGCA
>NW_015760288.1:0-586 GCF_001515625.1 Sinocyclocheilus rhinocerous
TGTATGCACTGATTGACTGTGATCCTGCTTGTTTTCTCTGGTTGTCACATGCTTTCACACACGGGGTGGCGCTTTCACTTAAATTCAACTTCAATTCTGTCACTTCCTGTTTTTATGGAATTAAAAATCTTCACTTTTTTTTATATTTTTCATTTTTAAATTTTACAATTTTTATTTTTATTTTATTTTTTATTTTTTTGCCTTTATGAAGTTTTTAGTGGTTTTCTATTTTTGTGCCGTATATATTTTTGAATTTTGTGCCGTTTTTTTTTTTTCATTTATCAAAGTTTTTATTTTTATTTTATGAAGTTCAGTTTGTATGTGATGGTGCCGAATCAAATCAAATGCTCTGCTTGAGGCCCAAACAAAAGGATGATTTTGAATCAGTGTCCAGGGAACATTAATAGCGTCCTAATAAAACCTCTGATCTGTGATGATGTTTCCTCACACATCTTCTCTCTCCTCCGTCCGTACAGCAGCAGACAGTCTCTGAAGGTCAGAGAGCATAAAGTCCTGGGTCCGTATGTGGACGGTTTGTCTCAGCTGGCTGTGATGAACTTCGAGGTGAACATGACTCTTCTCAACT
>NW_015760289.1:0-586 GCF_001515625.1 Sinocyclocheilus rhinocerous
ACAGCAGGAGACACAGAGAGACTCAAAATAACTCGCAAACGTTCAGACAGATGCACTTTCGAGCCACGTTCAGATGTCTGTCTCACTAGGGAACCTGTATTTCTAATGTAGATATGTGATACTTATATTTTATGAGCACGGTTTCATTTATATTATAAATTATTTTTTAGATTTTTTTTATTTTTATTTAAAAAAAAACTTTTTAAGCGTAGTTTCATGTATTATTCCACTATATTAAATTCATATATGTTATATTTTTTGCCGTTTTATTTTTTATTTATTAGCAAAGTGTATGTAAATTCATATATTCATTTTTTTGCTTTTTATTTTTATTAACAGTTTTACATTATATAGAATTCTATACTTTCCTGATTCTTATTAAAGTGTTTCTCCCTGGCAACTTTCCAAACAAAATTAATCTAATAAATCGTCAAGATCCCATTCCCACAGCTCTTTAAGGGCTCAGATATTACAGCAGAAACAATGAACCTTTCACTTTAATTAAATGATTTTTCCATACTCGTTACTTAAGGATAATGAGTTATTTTTTTTAGTTTTCGGTCAGTCATGAATTAACCTCAGCATC
>NW_015760290.1:0-586 GCF_001515625.1 Sinocyclocheilus rhinocerous
TTATATTTTGAATTAGTTTTTATATTTTCCATTTTCGTTTTAATTTTTGTTAGTTTTTGTAATTTTGTTTCTGTCACTTTTATTAGTTGTTATTGTTTTGTCTATATAGTTTTAATATTAACTTTTACTTTTAGTTATTTTAGTATTTCCAGATAACTTAAAATTAGCTGAAAAGAAGAGTTTTTAAATATTTGATTTGATTTCAGTTAATGTTTATTTTATATTTTATTTGATTTCAAGCAAAAACAAAAACAAACAAACAAACAAAAAGCTTTTGGTTTTAATTAACAATAATAACCCTGCAAACAGGTTACCCTACCTGAGAGATTTTAACTCTCTAGAAACAACTGAATATTGATTATGGGTTAAATAATGAATTATAAAATGATAAAAATGATTATATCGAATCCAACTTTTTGGTCTTTTAAAAAATATGTGATATTCCGTGAAAAACGACTTAAGCTTTGGACTGTTCCTCTCACAAAGCTATCATGTGACTTCAAAAGACTGGGTCGAGTCGGGTGACGGGTCTGGTTTACACTCTACTAGTCACTTACACACACATTAAACTGTAAGACATAAAACA
>NW_015760291.1:0-586 GCF_001515625.1 Sinocyclocheilus rhinocerous
TTAAAGTTTTAGTAATTTTATTGTTTGTTTTTGTTATTTTTATTCATTTTTGCTGTTTTTAAATGTCTATATAGTTATTAATTTTGATTTTAGTTTTTAGAACATCAACATAAACTAAATGAAAATGAGAAATGTTACCTTGTCAACTAGCTAAAATAAAATAAGTAGATTTCTTTGTATTTTATTTCAATTAACATTATTTTATTTAAAGTAACGAAAATGTTTTATTAATATTTTTAGTTTTAGTTTACTATATTAACCCTGTTGTAAAAATTTACCAAATTGTCTTAATCAGTATCTACTCAGTATATTTTAATACATAAATATGAAGATATATTTATATTTACTTATTAAAAATTTTTAACAACATTTTAACCATTTTTAGCTATTTACAAGTTGAACCATTGCTTTATGAAAAATATATTTTTAAAAAATTAGTGCGATTAATGCTTTAATAAAGCAAGACCTGGGTTATGAAAATTAAAGAGAATAATTTATTATTACTATTAGTAGTATTGTTATTATTATCATTATTATTATTATTACCAACAATAATTCAGAATAATCTGTAATAAAATAAAAATGT
>NW_015760292.1:0-586 GCF_001515625.1 Sinocyclocheilus rhinocerous
TAGCGCGTATTCGCATTTTATTCAACAAAATGACGTCACATATATATGCACATGACTAGAGGCTTTTCAGCAGTCGCTGTCGGCTTTCCAGTTCCTCACTTTCTCATCGGTTTAGCTGTATGAATTTACAATCACTCCTCTGCATGTCCTGCTGAATTTATGGCTTAATGCAGTATTTACAGAATGCGAATTATAGGGTAGCTGACTCCCCAATTTAGGATAACTCCGCAAAAGCAAGTCAAAACACAATGCTAAGATCCTGAAAGTAGCCTAACGTTACTTATCCTTTTATTATTTTCGACGAGGGTTTAATATTTCAGTAACCTCAGACGTTAGAATACAAGTTAATCACAGCGCATACTTTCACCTGACGGTAAACAGTTTTTCTGAGGTAGGCTAACCCCCCAAAAACACGTTTGTCTGTGGTAACCATGGCAACTGTGGAACGCTGCGCTTTTTTCCCATTTCAGCGTGGAACATTGACGAAAAATACATATTGTCATTATTTATCAGTTCATTATAGGGTTATATAGCCTATTAATATCCCAGACAGCAGCTGACTCAGCGCCGGATCCGTTTTCAAACC
>NW_015760293.1:0-586 GCF_001515625.1 Sinocyclocheilus rhinocerous
GCATCCATCAATCTGTCTAACTGTCCTATTTATCTGTATAACCATCTACCCATATACTGTATACCCATTCACCCACCCATCCATGCATCTATCTACCCAACTATCCACCCACCCGTTCACTTACCAACAGGTACCTATCCATTCATCTACCTACCCGTCTACTCATCCATCCATCCCTCCCTCCCTGTACCCATTCATCCATTTTCCCATATACAGTATCTACTCATCCATCCAAACATCCATCTACCCATCTATCTACCCATCTACCTATAAATATACTTGTACATTAACTTATCTATTCACACATCCATCCACCAAAAACATATTATTTGTGAAAATATCTATCCATCCATCTTTACTCCATCCATCACCCATTTATCCAGCCATAAATACACTATTTAAATCCATTAATCTATACACACATCAATCCATTAAAAAAAAACACATCTGTAAATATACCCATCCATCCATCTAGTATATTAATAAATGCTGGTGCTTTAACAACTTCACACAACTGAAGTGAATGGCCTTTAGGCAGGTTACATAAAGCTGTTGTCTCTCTAACTGACCTACTACTGTGTTGAAC
>NW_015760294.1:0-586 GCF_001515625.1 Sinocyclocheilus rhinocerous
AGTGTTGACATAAGCCTACCCAATTCTCTTGTCATGAATGCTATTTACTGTAACGTAGCATCACTTAAGTCCTGGGTTGTAGCATCACTTCCAGAATACTGAAGAGACTGGGACAATGCCAACATAAGATGGGAGAGAGAATTGCGCCAATGCGAAACACTTTTGCAACTCATTGATAAAATCTTTAGATGGTGGAATGGTAAGAAGAGATGGTTGAACCGAACCTCTGAAAAAAGCACTAGTAGAGGTTGCTGCTGCCGGGGCTGTATCAAGACCTAGGCGAGCCAGTGCAGCCCAAAGAGCCTGCTTCACCACTTCCTGCTCTGACTGTGGACATTCCACAGATCCACGATCAGTATCCTGGGATTCCTCATAAGAGACCTGGGACTGAATCTCTGATGTAACCTCCCTTTCTTCATCCTCATAGAACTGACTGTGAGAAGCAGTCACAGACATGACATCCTCCTTAGAAATGGGTGACTCCAAAGTTAGAGCTTCAACTGAAAGAAACTCGTTTATCAGACGTTTGCAAATTCATAAACAAGGACTTAATCTGAGCAAACTCAGCAGTCAACACATCCACCTT
>NW_015760295.1:0-586 GCF_001515625.1 Sinocyclocheilus rhinocerous
ATGACTGGTTTTGTGCTCCAGGGTCACGTTTAGGTAAATGTGTCTGTCTCTTTAAGAGAAATTACACGAGAACCTACACGTCACGTACGTGCTCTGCTCAGCGCCTGAAAACTCGTACGTGATTGGTCCGGGCGTGTTCCGCTCGACGTGATTGGTCCGGGCGAGTCACCTTGCTGTACGCAGCGGAGCTACAGCAGCGCAGGAGTCCTCCAGAAACCCGAACCAGCACCGAGCCATGGCAGCCGCAGCGGACACGACCAAGACCAGGCCCAAAACCTCTCCAAAATCGATTAAGTTCCTCTTCGGTGGCTTAGCCGGGTACGTACGCGCTCTGAGGCCCGGGCATCAGCTGAATGAGCGGGTATTAATGAGGGAGGGACATCAGCTAATCCTCAGAGGACCAGCACAAAGCGTGTCTGGTTTCTGTAACGTTAGTGTGGTGTGAGTTTTCTTTACTGCTTCTGTCAGTTGTGCTGCTGTGAGTTAGCTTGAGGAAGCCTGGTGACTATCTGCACTTCAGTCTAATATCACAGAGCTTGTGTTTGATCTGCAGGCGCTGAGGAAGTTTTGTGCTACTTTTCAAGTG
>NW_015760296.1:0-585 GCF_001515625.1 Sinocyclocheilus rhinocerous
AGTAACGCAATATTGTAATGCATTACTTTTAAAAGTAACTTTCCTGAACACTGGTCCTCAAAAATATGTTACTGCTTAACTTATCAGAAACCCCATATGTTCAGTGAACGTACACGATTCAGTCCATGCAGATCTCTCACATTAAACATTCATGAGAACATCAATGTTAAAGCATATTATAGATCCAGTCTCACATAACAACACTTCTGAACATCGACATTAAGCCTGTTCCACTTTACAGTTTGTTCTGACTGACCGCAATATCAGAAGAAAAGACAAGCGTCTTATTGACTGCATTTGGTTGTTTTACACAATGTTTATGATGGCTAAATATGAAAACAAACACAATTATAATAGAGCAGACTGTATAGTGCACTCGTGTCCAGAGATATCTTGCTTCTGATTAAATGTCTCAAACAAAAGAAAACTAATAAACATGTTTAGAAGACAGACGATCAAATAGGAATCAAATAGTATGCAGGATTATCCCAAACAGGGTTATTATTGATAAAACTATTATAAACTTTTTTGTTTGTTGAAATAAAGCTGAAATAATAAAAAATAAATACAAATATTAGATCAAAA
>NW_015760297.1:0-585 GCF_001515625.1 Sinocyclocheilus rhinocerous
ATAATGATCTTTAAAATAGCATCATATGACCCCTTTAAGTCATTTAGCAACATGCTAATGCCAAACTGCATTGAAAGCAATTTGAAGTCTACTGTGTGGAGTGCCATTTTTGTCGCATATGGAGTTTCATATGTAGCGCGTTCCACTTTGGTCGGTCATGAGACTTTGATGGCTGTTAGGATGTTGCTCCCTGTGTTAGGTAGTAGGCGGCAAGGCAGCTCACTAGGTTTTGGAATAGAGTTTGAGAGTGTGTTTGTGTGTGTGTGTGTGTGTAGTCATTCACAGCATCAAAAACTGACAGATGCCGTCCCCAGAATTCATAACAGATTGTTCAAACAACATGGTTGGTTTTGTCTTGTACCACTGAAACTCAATATTTATTTCTGTCCTGGGTGAATTGGCTGTCAGACAAGATAGACAATAAAAAAATTCTCAGTGGAAAAAATTCTGACAAAACTGTGTATTTTCACAAAAACACAATGTACATCAGCCGTGTGCTTTTAGCCTGTGGGCATCTCTCTTTGACTGATTTGATATCAGTATGTATAATGCCTCCGTCCTATTTAATCTGTTAGATTTATTCAC
>NW_015760298.1:0-586 GCF_001515625.1 Sinocyclocheilus rhinocerous
AGAGAGAGAGAGAGAGAGAGAGTCAATTCCATAGTAAAAGACAATGCTTTGGAATATATAGGGAAATTATACAATTGCATAAATTAGGAATATGATAATATTTCTAGCTGAAATCCATAAGACAATCATTATTATTATTATGTTATGGCTGATAAATATTAAGCTACTGTGTCCAAAAAAATGTAAACACTAAAACTAAAAACAATTGTTAGGAACATATAATAGGAAGAGATAAATATTCAATTTGAAGTGAGACAAAAATATGCCTTTATAATACAGGAGTAACCTCTGCAATACTGGTAAGATATTAAAACTCTGGTTGGAACATAGATAACAGAGATATACAGTAACCGATAGATTTGAGTAATCGGTTCAGTATGAGACAGCTGTATGGGGTATAGGCTGAAACAAATATAGATAAATATGCAGTATAAAGTAACACTGACAACTGTAATGCACATTAAATCTGGAGCCCACAGAAATGAACAGCAAGAACAAAGGCTTGATTTTAGACACTAGGTGAACATTTGCACATTGGCTAACAAGATGGATAAAAGAACAAAGTGAATTCAGAGCTGAAGTAGGT
>NW_015760299.1:0-586 GCF_001515625.1 Sinocyclocheilus rhinocerous
TGTATTTTTCGCACTTGTGTTCATGAACTCAAACACGTTCAGTTTACAATATTGGCAGGTCACAAAATGAGAGGATTGAAGAGGAAGAGCAGACTTCTCTTTCCGTTTTTCTCAAAGATGTGGGCAGATCTTTTAAAAGTTCTTTACTACTTTGTAAACAACATCTTTAAAATGCTCAAATGCTCATTATGTTTTTATTTTAAAGTAGAGTTTTAAAACAGTACTTGTTATTTGGCACGAAATCATGTTTGAGCTCTTCAGCCAGACCTTTTCTGAACCTCGCCAAACTTTAATAACCTTTAATAACCCTTATATTTTAGTGCCGATAAACAGAGTATTAAGAGTGTTTATTTGTGTTTTTCATCTTAGCATGTTACTTACAATAAAAAATGCTCAAATCTAATAATTACTCTGAAAAATGGTCCCTGCGTGATGTTTCTCGGTTATCTGGCCTACGCTGGAAAACAGCTGAAGATTCCTGCATAGAAGATATAAACTATTACTAAATAAAGTACATTTCGCTGGGTCTGACAATAGTTCAGCTATATATATATATACAGTATCTCACAGAAGTGAGTACACCCCT
>NW_015760300.1:0-586 GCF_001515625.1 Sinocyclocheilus rhinocerous
TTTAGGACGGTTTATATGCAACATTTTATAAATGAGGCCCCTGGTATCTGCTCTATAACTTGCATCCTCTCTTCTGTACTCTCATTCCTTCTACCGTAAAATGTGCTAGGTGTGAAGCCCTGAAGAAAATATCCAGTTAAAAATACTAAGATGTAGTCTAGACATACTAATATCAGATTTTTTTCAGCAATTTTTCAACTCAAAATACAATGATGGTCAAAATTAGGGTTAATCCCTTTTTTATACCCTAAACAGGAAACGTATCTCAGGAGATACATACATTTCAAAATGTGCTAAATAACAACATAAACAACATATGACTTAAAGTCTGTTCTGAGTTTGTCACACCACAGAAAAATGTATTATTAACCAGTCAGCCAAATTTGAATGATAAAAAAATCCGCTAACTACATAAAATAAGTTATCAAAATCTCAAAAAAAATGGGCAGTATCCTCTGCTCTCAAACGCTAGGGGCGTGTCTGCGCTGAAACCACGCCCACTTGCGGGAAAGCTGCCATCTCTCAACTGTCAAATACCGCCACAGCCTGAATGGATGCTCCTAGCAGCTTAATTGGATTTACAAAG
>NW_015760301.1:0-586 GCF_001515625.1 Sinocyclocheilus rhinocerous
CTACATTGAAATAAATTTTTACTTGTTACTTTTTTACTAGTTTTCACTTTCTCAACAAATTCTGCCATTATATTTTTTATTTTTTATCATTTGAACTTCATAATTAGAAGTCTTACTTTACAATCTCTTAATAAATTCTGTTTAATAATTATGATTTCACTTTTAAGTTTCATTTTAACTTTTTAAATATACTAGTTTATTCTTCTCAGACATATTCTGCACTTTTTAATGTCGTTTGGACTTTTTGTGCATGTTTTCCTTACATTTTCCCTCAAAAACTAATTACTTTTGAGTTTAATTTCAGCTTTCTAATTCTAAATTAATTCTGCTGCAAATTATATTTTAGTAAACTACAATTTATGGTTCATTTACAATTTTTAAATGTACTAGTTTACCCTTATATCATTTCTGCTGCAAAAGAATAAAAGTACTGTTATTTATTATTTAAAATGATCAAAACAATACTGGTTTTAATAAATAAAAAACCATCTTAAGTATTAAAATAACCCCCAGGAATGACAGGTGCAGTCTGCCGGCAATAATTTGCATCGTAACTTTTGCACAAAGCATTAGAAAGTCCAGTCAA
>NW_015760302.1:0-586 GCF_001515625.1 Sinocyclocheilus rhinocerous
AGATGTTAAAGGTTCTTTATGGAACCATTTAGACAACAAAGGTTCTTCTAAGGCATCGTGAAGCACCTTTAGTATTAAGAGTGCAGGTTACAGGAACTGTAAAAAAAAAATGCAACTGCATATTTACCAATTTACGAAACATTCTGAGTCTCAAATACTAAAAAAAAAAAAAAATGCTATTTTCTTGAAACTACATAAAAACCTTTGTCAGACCGACCAAATAACCCCAAATGTCTGAACACAGAATTTCAAAGGCTTTGTGAGTTCCCAGCATGCACTGTGGCATGCATAAATGATGCTGCTACTGTTATAGGATTATTGTTTTGCTGTTTGCTGCACTTCATTTAAACTTTTTTGTTGTTGTTTCGTCATTATTGTTAGTTATGTGTTGTATTGTGATGTAAAGAGCTCATCTTTTGAACATTTGTTGATTGTCACCGTTCTTCAGGTTTGTGTGTCTAGTTTTGAGGCCTAGAGTATGTTTAACCACTTATACTTACTTTTGTAAAATGTTTTATTGATAAAGACAATGTTGTCTACTTATTAGACTAAGTTATCCATTAAGGTTTCTATAACAATTCACTGT
>NW_015760303.1:0-586 GCF_001515625.1 Sinocyclocheilus rhinocerous
CAAAGTTACTTATAGTTAATAGAATGTATAAAGTGGACTATCAAAATAAAGTGTATTTGTCTACGTTTAGAGAAATATGTTTCATCAGTTCAGGAAAAAATATTCAGATGAAGGATATATTCAGAAAATATACGGATGAGGGAATAAATACTCATAATTACTCAAAATTAATGATGTAATGTTGTCACTGTGTTTACTGTCTTTGAATTGTAATTCAGTTAATTCTTCTTCCTGACATCAAATTCCAATTTACTAATTTACAGGAAACTGATTAATAAATTCTGAATCTAAGTGTCTTAGGGTGGAAGCTATAACTACTAACACCATCCATGCTCTCTTTTAGAGCCAGGATGAGAGCATCGCTCACAGATTTATGAAGAATCCAGAAATGTGTGTCATCATTATGGACAGAGGTAAAGAAAGTCACAGTGTTTTATTGTAGTAATCCTGTGCGTTATTCGGGTGGACCTTTTGTCTGTGTGTGTGTGTGTGAGTCCCCTATGTGTGAGTCTGCATGTGTCTTTCATGTGGCATCATAGATGCTTCCTCCATACACAACTCCTTTTGTATTGTTTTATTATTTATG
>NW_015760304.1:0-586 GCF_001515625.1 Sinocyclocheilus rhinocerous
CTCTGGAAAATAGTGATCTATGACATTGTATTATGTTGAATATCAACTGTTAATGAAGGATCTGTGGACACTTCAACGTAACATAGTAACGTGATATCAACCACGTTTAAAAAAAGGTTACAATAAAAACTATGCAGTATAAGAACGTATTACTTCCTGTTCACAAAATTTTTTTTTTTTACATTGACAAGTTAAGTTTGCGAAATTAATTTGCAACAATCGAAGTCACCACCATATCTGTTGGAAACAAATGTCAAAACAACGAATCATAAACTTAAATCCTCTAAACATAAAATATTATTCTGCTGTTTTACTCGCGTTTAGAGTCAAAAGGCAGCAAACTGTCCCATTCAAAAAAATTGTAAAACACACTGAAGCTAATGAAAACACCTGAAGATAATTAGACACCAGCAATAAAACTATTAACAAATGCCATGCTTTCATTGTAAAAGTGAATCACCCAGGCAAATTTTAGTCTTGATTTTGGCAGGAACTCGGAGGGGAACCGACGGATTAAGATGAGTAAAACTACACTAGTAGTTTTTTGAACACTTTGTTCATTGTAGACAAAATGCCCACACATGAG
>NW_015760305.1:0-586 GCF_001515625.1 Sinocyclocheilus rhinocerous
AGACAGAGATGTAGATGTTTGTGAAAGATGTTTTCTCTGTTTTGGTGGGATGAACACTTAAATTATACCATATTTATTGCATCAAAATTTGTTAATATTTTAATATATGTTAGGGGTGGATAATTTTATCAGTTGTTTATTAATATAAGTCGCTTCGGATAAAAGTGTCTGCTAAATGACTAAATGTAAATGTTATGTGATCATGCAACAATACATATTACTGTTATAGTTTTCATTATTGCTATATAGATGATAACTTTGTCTAGTGCTCTTACGAATGTTTTTAGCATGATTTGTGAAAATTTAACTAATACTGAATGACACAGCATAGACTTCTTCATGGCACGTGTTTGCATAGGCTATTTCATTTCATTCCGTAACATACTTGTTCTACAGATCTATGTAGTGTTTTGGCAGCGTTTATAACGTTTCTGACAGATAATATCATGATATTTTTTTGTGTTTCCCTTACCGAATGTGCTATCCTGTCTATGCTCTCAGCAATAACCTGTCCATGGGCTTTTTTTATTACTATCAGTTTAATAGGTTGTTTGCAATCACGTGATTCTGATGACGCGCAAAATGC
>NW_015760306.1:0-586 GCF_001515625.1 Sinocyclocheilus rhinocerous
TTGTAAGTCGCTTTGGATAAAAGCGTCGGCAAAATGACTAAATGTCTAAATGATGGGCCCCTTGGTGCCACCCCATTATGACGTGCCTCTGGAAAAGGTTAAATTCAATGTCGATTCCACTGTTCCCATGTACAGTGACGGCGACAACATGGCGACCTGGTGGGTGAAAGTGTTTGACACCGGTCGGTATCCAGGCTTAAACCATGTGGTTTGAGGGTGTCTGTCCATTTTCCACGGGCCCATGGTGGAGTCGTCTTTCAGCACCATTGGGAGACATCATTGATAATAAAAGCACTTCAATGACCATGGCAACCTTCAACTCCATCCAGACTACAAAGTACGCCCTCAGGTCCAGGGGTCAGACGGCCATCCAGTTGTTTAAGAGGGAGGATGTGAAGCTTGGGGGGAGGGTGTTCTTGCAGTGTGTTCAAGCACAGTTTTATTGGTCCAGATACAGCCAAGGTGAGACAACACCATCGGCTTTCGTCGCCACTATTTCTTTGAAACTGGCTTGGTGTGTCCCGGCCTTTAGGAAGTAAGTCCCGTTCACACCAAGGACGATAACTATAAAGATAACGTTAAAGAT
>NW_015760307.1:0-586 GCF_001515625.1 Sinocyclocheilus rhinocerous
TTTATGGAACCATCAATGGCAATAAAGAACCTTTATTTTTAAGAGCCTACACCAGTGGTTCTCAACCAAGACCAATCAAGGCCCACCTCCTCTCCGAGTCAATATTTCAAGCCCACCCCCACCCCCAACCTCTTCTATTTAAAAAAAAAAAGTTAATTCTAGTGTAATTACCTTTTAATTCCATGTAGGCCTAATTATTTTTAAACTAACCAACTTCAAGATAGACTTAAACATACTGTTCTATATTTGCAAAAATACTTCGCAAGAATGTCACTGCAGATATTCTTTACAACTTAAAAGTATGTGAAGCTAGATTATACAGTAACTTTAACAAATAAGCACAAGTCAACCTCCCATACAAAAAAAGACCACAGGGAGACACCAAAGGACTGCATAAAGCCACTATACGGATCTATTCAGAATCACTAAACACACCAAAATACAAATGAAAAATTAAACCATTCGAAATGTGTGGAAACGCAGCGATCTGAAGGCTGCTCGATGTCATCAGTCAACAGACAGGTGCTCTGTCAGAACAAGCTTTTTGGAGCGTCTGATACCCATATGTACATAAACACCACTGATC
>NW_015760308.1:0-586 GCF_001515625.1 Sinocyclocheilus rhinocerous
TTTTTTTTTCTATTTCGCCAAACGAAAATAGATCCAAACAAAGCCATAGCAGAACATTTGCGCATCACAGAGCAACACTGCTGTCAGAATGAATCTGTTTTCGAATGAATCACTTGAGTCAATGATTCAATGATCCATTCATAAAGACTTACTAGTTACTTGATTCATTTCAAAATGAATCTCCTGTTTTGAACAAATAGTTTGAACGAATGATTAAAAGAATCACTCATTAAGACAGACACTTGTTGCCACCTACTGTTAATATTGAGTGAGTTTCACTTTAGACAATATTGTCTGCTTTTTTTTTCTGTTTCGCCAATGAAAATAGATCCAAACAAAGCCAGAGCGGGACATTTGTGAGTTTCAGAGCAGCACTGCAGTGTTTAATTCCTGAATGAATCTGTTTTTTAAAGAATCATTCGAATGAATGATTCAATGAATCACTCATTAAGACAGAAACTTGACGCCACCTACTGGCAGTTTTAGTGTCATTTATTTATCAATGACAGGCCTAAATTAGCTAATGTACCAGCATGAAAACACACTCAGCAAAATATCACTTCATTATCATTATCACAAAAAAAAA
>NW_015760309.1:0-586 GCF_001515625.1 Sinocyclocheilus rhinocerous
CTTTCTTGTTTGATCACACCTGCAATAAAGCTTCAAATGTGTACAAATACAGTATGTCATAAGTTGTACTGTACAATTAGATCAGATTGTAAAATCCTTTTTAGTTTTAATCGGAACCTTTGTGTATCAGTGGGACAAAATGTACCTTAGATGTACCCTAGAGCTCCAGATCTGTTTCTGCGTCTGGTTATGTGTGATGAGACGGTCACAGACACTGAGTCTTCAGAGGGAGGCTCAGAGCAGGTTAGCAAAAAGTCAACTTAAGTAGTTTAGACTGTACATGGAAACCATCCACTTTCATTGCATGGAAATGAGTATGGACAATTCCTTTCTGTTTCGCCAAAAAAATGAAACATCATACAGGTTTGGAACAACATTACGGCAAGCAAATCGTGGCAAAATGTTTATTTTTGAGGGAACTTCACTTAAAGCTTTTGAGAATAATGATTAAAATAAAAATTGTTCAGTTTACTTGAAGAACAGATAGAGGAGTAAACTATGTTTACTAAACATGCAAATGTTTGAATATTAAGTACAAATCAAGGCCTTAAAGGCAGAGTAAGTGATTTCTGGTAGCCAATGTTGA
>NW_015760310.1:0-586 GCF_001515625.1 Sinocyclocheilus rhinocerous
CGTACCTGCTGATACAGCTGTCCCTCCGGTCTGGGCTCTGATATCTGGTGTTTTCCATCCATACACATGTTGAGTTTGTCTACAGCAGAAACACAGGACAGCAGCGCTATCAGCAACACCAGAAACAACAGCAGCCTGTGCAAAAGAACGGAGAGACGAGAGACGAGAGACGAGACAGACAAATCAGTGAAGATTAGTTCAAGGTCTCAGAGCTGATGTTCTGTTCTCACAGCCTTCTGACCGCAAAAGTTACAATACACACTAATATAACCAGCAACTAAAACTGTGAGCTAAACACACGGAGTCCAAATGTCTGAGATTTTCTTAAACAAACGAATGAATAAAATAATGCTTTAGAATTTACAAAAAAATCAATAAATCAATAAATAATTAAATTCATGTCTGGGATTATTTTTTTATTTATGTATTTATTTATTACTTAGAAATAAATAAAATAATTATTAAAATAAAATAATTAAGAAGTATCAATATTTTTTAAAAACAATGTAATAAATATATTAACATCCTATAAATAGTAAATAAATATTTGATTCTGTACCTAATCAAATATTAGTGCTGCAAAAAT
>NW_015760311.1:0-586 GCF_001515625.1 Sinocyclocheilus rhinocerous
AGCTTGAGAAAGCCAAAAGAAAGCTGGATGCTGAGACCACAGACCTACAGGACCAGATAGCTGAGCTGCAGGCCCAGATTGAGGAACTCAAGATCCAACTGGCCAAGAAAGAAGAAGAGCTACAGGCTGTACTGGCCAGGTGAAGATCTAGTCATTGAGGAACACAGAATAACAAAATAGTTTGGCTGTCGTCTAGCTGACCATGTCAAAACAATAACTTATGGTAGGCCGAGTTATGTTGGCATCATATAAATTGGAATATTAGTCATGGAAAGTTTTTATTCTTGACCTTTGTGTTTGTTAACATTGTGCAGTCCTGAAATAATTTAGTAAATTGGTATCACATTGCTGTTGCGACATCACATCATGAATACACACAAAAACATGCTTTCTCATGTTATATATATAACAGGGGCGTTCAGTCTGTATTATTTTATTTTAAATCTGTTATGTTTACCAAGGCGAAAATACAGTGATAATGTTTTAAATGTTGAGAAATATAATTACAATTTAAAAGAAGGGATTATTTGAAATAGAAATCGGTTACACTTTATTTTAAGGTGTCCTTGTTACAGTGTATTTATAC
>NW_015760312.1:0-586 GCF_001515625.1 Sinocyclocheilus rhinocerous
ATGTTCTTGTTCGAAAAACCATATTTAAGACTGCATATGAATATGGTATTTATTTAGTACCATGGTATATATTACGTTAAATCATAGTACCACAGTATTGTCATCTGATCAACCTGGTCGCAGTGTTTTTCTATGGACGCTGAGAAAATGAAATGAAAACATTTGCTTTTATTTCTCTAGTACAACAAGTTCAAGTGTCGGATCCTGAATGAGAAGGTTTCCACTCCCACCACCACCGTCTACAGGTAACGCAAGACGTCTGCTTTCTCCGTACGGATGCTATAAAGCCTCTTTCCGTCATGAATTCATATTCTTCTTCTGGTAGATGCGGCCCGTTGATCGATCTGTGCCGTGGGCCGCATGTACGACACACCGGCAAAATCAAAGCGCTCAAGATCTATAAGGTACTCAGACACCTTTAGATCACTCTTACCGGTTTTGATATGGTCTTAAACAACGCTTATACTTCTGTTTTTATCAGCACTAGCACGTTGGTCTTGATTGATGTAAAATAAATTGGTCAAAGACGTTAAGATATCCACATCAAAATAAATGTACAGTGTTTTTATGCCCATAGAAAGCACAT
>NW_015760313.1:0-586 GCF_001515625.1 Sinocyclocheilus rhinocerous
TAATCATGGACCAAACAGAGCACAGGGCCCACAGTTAGCAGCACTTATCCTACATCCCTGTCTCCACTTAACACGTGACAGTCTGCCTAGACAGATGGAGGGAAAGGGAGAGAAATCAACAGCTATTGGGTATTAAGGAGCTTCCCTGGTGTTCAAAGACCGACAATATTTACTCTCTGATGAGTTCTGATTTGCATCCGAATGCACACACAGGAAGTCAAGGATAAACAGATGAACACAAGGTAAAACATAATGAACATCATGTCATTTTAGTTCTTCAAGGGCCGTTTCTTCTGTTTTTCATTGATTTGTTTATCCTTCATGATGAAGAGGACGCTTTTTTTTTCATACGCAGTAATGCACGCTGTAATTATTTGTTCAAAAGATGCTCTTTTTGAACTGATTTTTAAGTTCATATTTGGCAGACCAAATATTTTTAAGTTCAAATTTGGCAGACCAATGAATTCCTTCATTCACAGCCGGAAGAGCCATGCCGTTCAAATATAATGGGAACGTCCACATACCCCCTCAGATTTCTGAATTGCAAAACTATATATATAGATAACTATTATTTAAACTCTTTATA
>NW_015760314.1:0-581 GCF_001515625.1 Sinocyclocheilus rhinocerous
CAATTGGTGGCTGACTAAATACTTTTTTGCCCCACTGTATATGTAAACAAGTCTTTAATTATTGACAAATACTAAATAAATAAAAAGTAAATGCATTAATAAATGAAAAAATAAATTAACTAAATAAATAAAGAAATGTGTTTTTATATATTTAATGATAACTGTTTGACCTAAAATCTTCATATAGATAAAAAAAAAGTTCATAAAAATGTCAAGCATCAACTTCCCATATATATATATATATATATATATATATATAGAATGAGCTTCTTATATAGACAGAATGAATAAATCAATGAATGAAAAAATAAATAAATGTGTTTTGTGATAGTAACACAATTATATTATATTTTTATATTTTGCATATAACGGTGGAATGGAAGAAACTAAGCTTGCAAAAACACGCTAAGTAGGAAAAAAACATCCTCCATTTTGTCTTTCTAGCTCTGTCAGCTGAAAGCAATGACCAAGATACACTGTGGCATGCAATGGAAAAATCTGTAAGCCCTTGGGTGCCCCTCCCATACCGCTCTCTGTAGTGTTATATAACCTTCGTCTGCAAACATTCCACAAACACGCCA
>NW_015760315.1:0-586 GCF_001515625.1 Sinocyclocheilus rhinocerous
GTCATTCTCCGATGTCTTGTTGAGTCCTACTTTACCAGTCTTTGAGCATTAAATTTATTAGGTGACTTAATATTATTCACAGTCTTGCTGGTGACTGTGTGCTCAATTCCCACTTCATTTGATAGGCTTGTATTAATTTTTACTTTAAAGAACTGATTTTTCTTTGTTTACAGTAAAGTACCATCAAAGAAGTGATGAGCTCTACAGATGTTCATACTTGTAAAATGACAGATCTACCAATAATAGATCACCCTGTTGGAATATCCAGCCAGAATCTAGTTTTTTGAACGCATTGTCTATCTCTTTGCTGTCATTTAATATGCATCTGTACATAATTATGTGCCTTTTGAGAAATCACGTGTGCTTTTCTAACCCCATGGCAACACACTAAAAGTAGTAATTGTTGTTTACGGCAATCTGACTTGGCTAAATAAGCTATTGTGTAATTGCACTAAATTAGAGACTAATTAATGCAGAGAAAGGACTTCTGCATATACAGCTACTACTGTAACTAACGCTAGTCTTTAAAGATCTGTGACACACACTAGTGCTGGGCGGTATACCAGTTCATACCGAATACCGGTGT
>NW_015760316.1:0-586 GCF_001515625.1 Sinocyclocheilus rhinocerous
TTTTTTACTGGTTTTACCTGTATTTTCAATTTTGTACTTGGAGATGCAGGTTCAAATCTGGTCTGTGTCCCTGACATTCCCCCTCCATTTTCTTGTTTTTTTACTGTCTTACAAAATAAATACATACAAATAAGTGAATAAAAAAACCTTTGGGCTTCCACACAGTTGATGTTGTGGTGGGTAGTTTTATGACATCTGTCATAGTAAACACACACAATCTGATTTAGATGGCATGACATTACCAGAGCTTTAAACATTTGTTTGGACATTTATAGGTGATTTCTGCCCAACTTCTCATGTGCACATGCTTGTTAGTTTGAACATGTCCCTGCAGCAGTCACTGCTAAAACCCAGACCTCTTTTGTGTGATCTTACTGTGTCCGAGTGTTCTTAATATTTAATACCCTCACAAATAACCATGCAACTCGACACATAACAATCTTGTATAACAGTCTTTTGACATGGCAGCGGTCATGTGTTGTAGGTGGAGGAGCGAGAGGCTCTGATCCTGGAACTACAGGATGTCATCACTGAGCTACACCAGGAGATGTCTCTGAAAGAACAGCACGAGCTCCAGCAGCTTCAA
>NW_015760317.1:0-586 GCF_001515625.1 Sinocyclocheilus rhinocerous
TGATTTAAAACATGGCCTTGTTGCAATAATAAACTGCAGTGAATTAAACAACAAACATAGATGCATATTTAAATCTAAGTATAATTGATGTGACATGAGCACCAGCACGTGTTTTGTTACAGTAGTTTGTGCACACATGCACATTCTCAGTCTCACTCACTGACTTCAGAGTCACTTGTCACAGTGCTAGTCTGTGACAGGCCCATTTTAAGATCTCACCAGAGATGTATGTTCGCCATAATAATAGCAGCAATAACAGTTTATCCTGCAGTAACCGTACTGAGACGTCTTCTCACAAATGCTTAGTTATTAGTTATTTATTTAGTTATCAGTTATATACTTAACCTGAACAAAACTTAAAATAATGTTAAAATAAGTCAAATTAGTAATTCTAATGCTTATTCACTTGAGTTGTTTTAGTACTGGAAAGGTCATGTTTTTGAACACATCCTTGATGTGTGTGTTGTTGAAATCTAACAGTGTGTTGCTGTGTAACATTTTTATATCTTTGACGCCGACAGAACTGTTTAAATTAATATTCCCATAAATGTTGATATTTGACAAAATAAATTGCCTTATTGCTGTA
>NW_015760318.1:0-586 GCF_001515625.1 Sinocyclocheilus rhinocerous
TTTTGCTGGATGAAAGCCATTTATTGCGCTTTGGCTTGAGTGGAATGGAGGTATCTATCATATTCTGTCATTCACACTTCACTTTCAGTGTTTCAGAGAAGCTCAACATAAAGAAATGGTAGATGTGAATCATAATTTTCTAGAATGTCATTAAATGTGCCACACACCGCATTCCGTTCAGAATTTTGGGACGGTACAGGGTGATACTGTCCTCCTTCTCACCGTTAAATACTGAAACTCCCCATCGTTATGAAGATGTTGCCTTATTTAATTTATAGAGTGTACGTTCACCATTTACTCGACTGTAGTTTGTTGTCATCTCTCTTTTGTACTGTTGGCATTGATGTTTGAGAGGTTACACTGTCTTAGAATTGTGTTTTCTTTTCTCTCTTTTTTTTTTTTAAATGAGACAACATTTCCTGAAATATTAGTTGACAGGGGAAAATGCTCTACCCGTCGTGTAGTGCAACATTCCACCCAGAGAACTGTCAATGAACATGAAATAAAGGATATATATTATAAAAAGGACCGTTTCAATTGGTTTATTTTCAAAATATTCATTTTGTTACTGGTGAAATATATGTGA
>NW_015760319.1:0-586 GCF_001515625.1 Sinocyclocheilus rhinocerous
TGTCTTTTTTTATTTGTCGTAGGGGATTACATTTGAGAAATCTTGTCCTCTAGACCAGCAAGAGGGAATTAAATGCTAAAGAAAGGACAGTCGTACCAGTGAGGCCGTAGTCTTCGACCGATCCGATGGAGCAGTTGGCGGGGCTGATGGGGGGGCTGGCAGGAGGGCTGGTGCTGAAGCTGGCGTAGCCGAGTGATGAACTGACCTCTGAAGGCTCACCGCTGTGGTTCTGTAGGGGTTTCTGGACGTCCTGGGAGGAGGACAATGAGGTCCGTTGCTTTGGCTATGACAGGAAAGAGTGGAATGTTAGCATCAGTCACTTAAAGAGGAGACTTTTATGAGCCTTTTTTAGCAAGATAATATAGTCTCCTGCAACAGACCCTTAAGTATTCTATCTAAATTATAATGTAGAATTTACACTTCAATAAAATGAAGAAATTGAAGGCCTTTTGTGAGGCACCGTAGCCCACATGGAAAGCGATGATGTGCAACATAACCAATTACTGGATGCTGGATTCACTAAAAAAGAGTGGTATCACATTTCTGGACAGTGAAAATGAACGACAATGCATAAATGTGCAGAAAA
>NW_015760320.1:0-586 GCF_001515625.1 Sinocyclocheilus rhinocerous
TGTGTGTGTGTGTATATTATATATATATATATATATAATCATGTATATACTTACTCACTAGCATGAGTCAGAGCCTTGCCCAAAAGTAAACAAAAACTATTGTCACATTTTACTGCGCTGAAAACCCCTGTACATTTACATTACCTTTATCATCATCTGGCGTTCACTTAAATTTAATCCTTAAAACCAATACAAATTTAACAACAGTATTAAATGTAATCTTTAGTAAATCCCAGCTGTACATTATAATATGATAAATTAAATTGTAACATTTAAAATGATTGATTTTAGTTTTTAACCTTTTAGTTTTAATTTATTACAAAATTGTATAAAATTGTAATGTTGACTGTAACATGAAAGCAGCTTATCAATATCAGCAAGAACTGGAATATCGGTGTGCCCATAAAACTGAGGGTATTACACAATTCATTAGTAGCTCAAAGCATTATGAAATTAGCCCAAATATTTCATAAGCACCCCTATAAGGGACAGGGGGGTGTGTAGAACTTTGTGAATGATGTGCATGTGAATTCTGTGGAGCTTTGTGTGGAATTCTCTGGCAGCAGATTCTGTGCAGGTACTCCTG
>NW_015760321.1:0-586 GCF_001515625.1 Sinocyclocheilus rhinocerous
TTTTTCATGATATTCTAATTTTTTGAGATGTACCTGTATATATATGCACACAATTGGCAGATTCTTAAAATTCCATGTGAAAAATACTTGTAAAAATATTTAATTAAATCTAGCCATTTATTTTATTCACAGTGTAGTTAATTATTTTGCTGACAATTGTTTTATTAATTGTTATGCCATCTTAAATGCACTGTGCTTGCAATTCACTGTGGGATCGCAGTCTTTTAAAATTTGAAACACCTTAGAATGCACACTACGTAGGTGACTCACTAGGTTTTAAAACACAGTGAGTCACAAGTGATCGTGAAATTTGAGTGAATTCTGATAAACATCTCGACAGGAACATGATGAGCGAGGCAGACACGGCTAATCATAACTAACGGGGCTCTTCCTGTTAAAAGCCTACGCAGCTTTTTACTTGCCAGCTGTCTTACCTTCAGTCTGGATTTACGACTTCCTGGTTGGCAGTTTGTTAGTTTCCTGGTTTCGCCAGCGACGCGGGAGGCCCAGGAGACGGAGGAAGGCTGAGGCAGGCTCTGATCAGAAGCGAGGTAATGATGGCTCTCTACGGCGGGCTTTGTCTTCC
>NW_015760322.1:0-586 GCF_001515625.1 Sinocyclocheilus rhinocerous
TGGGTACAAGTAAACAGAAACTATGTGCAAATAACTGGCCTTGATTTATTTTTGAAGTTAAATCGTGCATTCGAAACACCTGAGATATTAACAGAAATGTGTTGTGGCGTAATTCTTTTGACCTATTAGACATATTCAACCTTGTTAAATAAATTGTGAATAGTTCTTTTATCTCAACTTGACCTTGTGTAAAAAAGAAAGTACATAAAAAAACAGTTAAAATTAATAGACTTAATAGTGAGATCAACACATCAATATATCTGGACAATCACATTAAAACTGCAGTCACATGTAATATTCTGAGTCATTAGTCACTGAAATCTTAAATATACTTCTGCTCTGGGATTCAAGTAAAATGACACAAGTCAAGTTATTCTTACACCTCAAAATATCCAGTTCAGATCGGGAGTTTCTATTTGGATGTGATTTATGGTACTGTAAGAGCAGTGAAGTGGCTTCATCAGAAGGTACAGAGGTGATGCATAACTGAGATCATCGGTCAAGCTTACTTTTACTTTTAATGAACCTACAACCATTACACTAACTCAGTGATCCTCAAATCTGGCTCGCGAGATCCACTTTCCTG
>NW_015760323.1:0-586 GCF_001515625.1 Sinocyclocheilus rhinocerous
AGACGGGTCATCAGAAATACCTGAACGATATTTACACTGATCTATATGTGGTGCAGAATGAGACTGGAGGAAGAGTGAATGACCATGAGGTGAGACAGATCGAACTGAATCTCAAACAGTCTGATTGCAAGGATACACCAATCGAGTGCAATAACATTTTCAAAGTCCATATGGGTAGAAAAAACAGAAAGGTGCTGACGATGGGGATCGCAGGGGTGGGAAAGACAGTCTCTGTTAGTAAATTCATCCATGACTGGGCTCATGGAAAAGAAAATCAGGACATATCCTTAATTTTTCCTCTGCCGTTCCGTGAACTAAATCAAAAAGAACTGATCACACAGAAATTGAGTCTCATGGAACTGCTTCACAAATTCTGCTTCAGCAGTCCTGAAGAACTGCCCTCTCTTCCTGAAGGTGATGGTAAGGTCATGTTCATCTTTGATGGGCTGGATGAATGTCGCTTCCCTTTGAGCTTTAAAGAAAATGACAGAATTACAGGTGTTCACGAAAAAACAACATTGAGTAAGATGATAACAAGCCTGATCAAGAGACATCTGGTTCCCTTTTCTCTCATCTGGATCACATC
>NW_015760324.1:0-586 GCF_001515625.1 Sinocyclocheilus rhinocerous
GAAGACTCTACACTCATTCACCAAGACTGTTAGACACACTCAATATAGTTGGGAACACAGGGTGAGGCTCTACATGACGCGTGTAAAGAGTGAGAGGAAGTGTGTGTGAAACACAAAAGAATGATGCCTGATTAAGACATTTAAGGGATAAATGATGATTTGCATACCCTAAGAGGTGATTCTGTCATCATGTCATTCTAGACACGCACGACTTACTTTCTTCTATGGAACACAAAAGAAGATGTTTTGAGAAATATTCATGCTGCTCTTTTCATATGTATAATGAAACTAGACTAGATTTTCTGAGGCCACTGTGTGACTGAATATTCACTGAATGTCTTGCATTGAAAATCTTTTTGACAGTTGTGGTGAACATTCACTTTCACGGTGTGGAAAACAGCAGCTTGGCATTCAGTACCAGCAGCATTCTGTTATAATAATTAACTTTTTTTGTATTCCATGTAAGAAAGAAAGTCATACAGCGATCAAGGGTGAGTAAATGATGGCAGAATTTTCCTTATGAAAACTTTTTTTTTTTAAAGTGAGTTCAGCTAAACCAATGTAAAAGAAAAAAGGACACATTATC
>NW_015760325.1:0-586 GCF_001515625.1 Sinocyclocheilus rhinocerous
TCTATGTTTTAACCTGTTTTTTGTTGTTTTTTTTGGCCATGAACGTAGCCTAGGAAGCGAAACAAGTGAAGTTAATGTTTATATTGCATCCTTGCAGGTCTATTGATCTTCTTTCTGTCTTACTCTCTAGCTGTCATGACTTTCTCCACCTCCAGCAGTGAGAACAGCAGCTGCTCGCCTTTATACACTGATGAAGAGTCTCCGATCATCAGCCGAGTCCAGAGCCCTCCCACAGTTCAGGTTCAAGAGCTTTTCACGGTGACCTGCAGCTCGGTCAGGTAGGTGCTGGTCATCCATCATTGCATCATCTGATCTGGTGTGAACCCCACTGTGCATTTTTTTATGGTGTATACTACCTTTCAAAAGTTTGGGGTCACTTTTCTTTTTTTTTTGAAAGAAAGAAATTAATACTTTTATTTAGTAAGGATGCATTAAACTGATCAAAAGCAACAGTAAAGACATTTATAATGTTATATAAGATTTCTATTTCAAATAAATCCTGTTCTTTTGAACTTTCTGTTCATCAAAGAATTCTGAAAAAGTATCACAGTTTCCACTAAAATATTGTGCAGCACAACTGTTTTCA
>NW_015760326.1:0-586 GCF_001515625.1 Sinocyclocheilus rhinocerous
CACATAAGACATCCAGAAGGCAGACAGGGGACCATTGTTTTCTCTTAGGTAGCTGAGGAACTCATTGAATTGTGTCAGAATGCGTTGACATGAATCTTGCTCGAGGGTTCCCTCAAATCTTGTCTGAGATATTTTTTCACACAGGTTTTCGACTGCTTGCAGAGTTGCTTCCAAGTGAATAAGATCTTCCTGATGATTCTGTTCTAACCATGGATGAAAACCTTTCCATGCTAGTCTCAGGAAAGCCTCATAGAGCAGCTTGTGGAGCCTTACTGCTCGATTATACCTGTGACCATCAATAACCCCTGAGATTGAGCCATCAGCTATCACTCCTGCCTCTACACAAAGGTCTCTTAGACCAGCATCTGCAAACCGTTTTCCAATTGTTGCCATGAAAGTACAGGTGGTATGGAAGACCCCCATTCTAAGGATGATGTTCTTGAATAGCTCCTGGTGTTTCCAGGTAATTTCTGTAGCTTTGGCATATAATGCCTGGTCAAAAACAACAACAATGTTGTTGAGCTGCAGAGACTTCATGATGCTTATCGACTGGTGAAGTACCTCATGTACTGTTGATAACTGTGTA
>NW_015760327.1:0-587 GCF_001515625.1 Sinocyclocheilus rhinocerous
CCTCAAAGATCAGAGACGTGCACACAAATAATCTGAGCTATATCTACGGTAATTTTATTGCTCTATACTCTTTCTGTTGTCATTTATTTTGTATCAAATTTTATATTTCTTAAGAAATTTTAGAAAAATAATTGAGAGCTATGAAAGATCAACCTTTGCACAATAGCATTTTCTCCTTAAATATCTAAGGTTGGCTGAGAATTGTGCTATCATCTCCTTTCTCTTCCCTTAGTTCTCTTTCTTTTTCTCTGAATGGCATTCTAGAAACCTCTGTTTTCATTGGAGAGCTTTACGGCGAAGACGAGCCGCCACGTGTGTGACAGTACAAGAGAACTCCCATAATGCCCCCCTTCAGCTGAAGATCACTGAAAAAAGGATTAACTAATTCAATTAACAAACCAAAGTACTTTATAACTGTTAATTATGTGCCTCCCCTAACTGCTGTAAGGCCACCAGTTTCCTTTGTGTGGAGAACAGCTCATCTGTCCTAATTGACCTCTGGGGAGCGTTCAGGGGGAGCAAACATCTTACGCAATCCCACTGCTTGTATAAACAAACTGACAATTCACTTTGGTGTGGAGTGACAC
>NW_015760328.1:0-587 GCF_001515625.1 Sinocyclocheilus rhinocerous
GTCCCTTGTAACTGGTGCCATGGAAATATTCAAACTTGAAATAAACATTCAAAAGAGTTTGAGATATCTTGTGGTTTATAGTTCACAATGCAAAAATTCTGTATTATAGGAATGAATCAGATGGTTTTATAATTTTCTAATTCAAGAAATGAGACTAATAACCATTTCCTTTATAATAAAATGGCATCACTGCTTCACTGTGACATTTCCCCTAAAATATTTAAAAAACTTATTGACAACTACACTGGCCTCTTGAAGATAAACTCACATACAGCAACCTGTATGAGATGGAATGATAGCATTTTTTTCTGTTGATCTCTCTTCTTTTTCCTTTTTTTAAAGAAAAACAAATGTTGATTGTAGCAAAAATTTATATTTGAAAAACAAACAAACAAACAAACATACATTTGTTTTGAAATATATACCCTTGTGCTTCATTGTTTTGTGGTGTATATTAGTTTAAATTTGTTATTTATATAACAATGTATTTATTAAAAATCAGTGTATAACATTTCTACACAAAGTACAAATATCCACAAAATCAAATTAATTTGCGTTACCAGTAGAAGTATTCTGATTCTAGAGGT
>NW_015760329.1:0-586 GCF_001515625.1 Sinocyclocheilus rhinocerous
GATTTTTCAAAGTTGCATATAAAACAAAGATTTTTTACTTAAGTCTTAATATTTAAAAAATGTCATGTTTAAATCAATGTTACTAGCCATTTCTTTATAATTAATAAAAAAATCTACTAGCAGTTTCTGAGTGAAAATGTGTAATGTACAAAATGCCGTAATGTCATTTTCTGTTTGCACCTTTGATATAGAAGTGTAGACCCATCTGTGATGCCTGTAAATCTTAAAAATGTTACAAACATTAAAGTCTAAGCTTATATTTTGTTCTCAAAAAAAAACTAAAAAACAGTCATGAGACTCTTACAAACCTTAATGACATGTGATAAACATTCCGACATGTCTTAATCACTTTTGACCAGAATGAAGGAAACTCTCTGTTTACCCATGATGAAAGTGGCAGGATCCATTTTGCATGCAGTCCGAATTAGTTTCAGTGAATTCGTCCACAAGCCAATGACAGATAAAACAGATCATTTGATCCCTGACATGTGAGGCCAGAGTTCTGTCTTCACCCTACATGAGATAACAAATCACGCACGCACGCACGCACATACACACATACACACACACATACACACACACACAC
>NW_015760330.1:0-587 GCF_001515625.1 Sinocyclocheilus rhinocerous
AAAATGTTTTGTTGTAAATGAATTACTACATTTTCATTTGATTACATTTCAAAAGATTGATTACATTTTTTAAGTTTTATGAATTCACTTCATTAGGACCATTTTTTGGTGATAAATTGGTATTAAATCATTCAAATATAACTGTATTAAAACACAGAATCCATAAAAAATAAATTGGATTTCATGGGGCCATAATTAAAAATCTTATTTTGTGATTTAACAAACATGTAAAATGTATTTATTTCTCCTATTAATGGTACATATTGATATAAAACTATACAGAAAAAAATATTTGATTATATTTTTGTCCATATTGCCCAGCCCTACCTGTAAGACAACATGACACAATGATTTTACACCAGTTTATGATAGTTATGCATATCCATAATCCTAATCCCAGTGCGTTGAATCTCTCTTTCAGACGTTTCTGCCTTCTTCAAACCCGGAACATCAGTCATGTACACGTTCAAAGAGCCGTACGAGCTGAACAGGAACGTCAGCGCTCAGTCGTCCTCCATCTACTCCGATTTAACGCTGAGAGGAGAGAACGTTTCGCTGAGCTTCAGGACGAGCCAAGCGCCGGCGCT
>NW_015760331.1:0-587 GCF_001515625.1 Sinocyclocheilus rhinocerous
AAAATATGGTCATGCAGAATAAAGCATTAATATGTGCTTTGTAAGTACTAATAAACAGCCAATATGCTGTTTAATATATAATATGTTCCGATATGTGATATGCATGCTAATAAGCAACTAATTAATAGTGAGAATTGGTCTCCAAACTAAAGTGTTAAATTGGAATTTTAGTTTGAATACAATTCACAAAAAATAATTCTAATTGAAGATGACAGCTAGGTGTTTGAAACCAACACACACAATCTCAGTTGCTAAAAAGCTAAATCATGACTTCATACATTTTGAATTTTAAGAGAAATATGTTTAGTCAAACTTCAACTCATGAACTGAAAAGGAACCAAAGTTCTGAACTTTACCCATCCCTGTTTTACACACTCTTTTAGCACCCGACATAAAATCCCAGAGAATGCCTTCATAACAGTGAGATTAAATTGATTTGTTCATGAACACCCTTTTGACCACTCTCCTCTTTTTCATTACATGCTCTGCATAATCAATAGGCTCTCAATACAGTTTCCACCTTTCTTATTTAGAAATACTTGCAGCACACAAAAGATTCACCATATCTATATGGCACATGCTGACTA
>NW_015760332.1:0-587 GCF_001515625.1 Sinocyclocheilus rhinocerous
TTTTGAGTTTTGATATTTGGGATATGGTCATTGCACTACTTTGGGGGCTACTTTAAAGTGTTTAATGCACAGCTAGCTGTGAATCTTATGCATTCGGCAGATGCTTTTAGTCAAAGCCACATTGCATTCAAGGTATATTTCATCATATTTTATCATCCATGATCTTGGCCAGGGCTATACTGAGGGAGAAAATCATCTGGTGGGCTGCTTGTTTGATTTTAAGATCATCCTTTTAAACATTGGTAGTGTTTTTACTGTTTTTGATTTATCTATATTTTTATCGACAAAGCAATGACAGGAAAACATACAAGTGTGATGTCAATTTAGCACATTAGTACATACATTCATTATTTTTCTCACTCAGACACAATCACCTAAAATTAATTGAATAAGACAGTGATTTCCTACATTTCTAAAGTAATACTGCACTGTACTATGTGGCTAAACAGTGGATCATTTATCATTGCTTCGGCACAAAATACATCCAATAACTGCATCTTTAAAATGACATGAATTATTTTCTCACTCAGACACAAACACCACCAAAACTCAATGTAACTACAGCAGTCTTAAACTAAAGTTCAAAT
>NW_015760333.1:0-586 GCF_001515625.1 Sinocyclocheilus rhinocerous
ACAGAAATAAATTACAGTTTAACAGATATTCACATAGAAAACTGCAATATTAAATTGCAATAAAATGTATTTGGTTTTAAACAAATAAATGCAGCCTTGGTGAGCATTATGAATAAATATGAAGCAACTAAAATAAAATGTGATTACTTCATGAGATCCTTGAATATTTTTAAATCTTGCTGTTATTTCTGTCACATTTCATGTCTCTCTGTGTGTCTGTGTTTCAGTGTGTAATGTTGAATACCCGTGTGAAGGCATGAGTCGTCACGCCACGTTTGAAAACTTCGGCATGGCGTTCCTCACTCTCTTCCAGGTGTCTACAGGAGATAACTGGAACGGCATCATGAAGGTAGAGCTCACGCTGCTGTCATTGAGCCTTTACATGAACACAAACCCCAAACTACAGACAGTAAATCAGCTGCATTCAGTCACTGTAAACAGAGTGCAGTTTTTCTTCTTCCTCCAACAATAGTTCTTTACTTGCTTTTCACTAATAGGTGAGTAATTGATGTGTTGTGCTGCTTGATAAACAGTTGTAAAGATTGCATTGATTAATAATTTTGCTGCATTATGCTGAATTAAGACA
>NW_015760334.1:0-587 GCF_001515625.1 Sinocyclocheilus rhinocerous
ACTGTTGTACACATGTAGACAACACACAGCCAGATATCTCTGATCAGTGGTATTATTTTAAGAAAATGTGCTCAAGTTCATATATTCATATATTCAGAGTTTATTTATTTAAATGAATGTCTCAACATTTGTCTGCCAGATCATTTGGTGCAGCATTCAGACAAGATCCCATTTAGTTTTAGTCATATATTTAGTCACTTTCAGTTTCAGAAGGATGCCCAAGCTTCTACTTCACAACAACTGTGCAGAGGACATGATTTTACCCATAACTCCATGTGGCAAAGAGTAGATTCGCATGAGGAAGTCCATAAGGTGCTGTTTGAGATTGGGTCTTCATGTGCAGTAACATTTACTGTTATTCAGCAAATTTTGCGCACAAACTCCAATCAGTTTAGGAATATTTTGAGAGGCAAAAAAAAAATTCCCACACAGATTTCGCAGCTGATTCAGGTCCTCCATACTAATTGAGTTCTCGTGAAAAGGGAAGACGTGGTAGTGATGAATCACTGATTCTGTCTGTGAAAGTTTTCAGAATAATAATTTGATTTCATAGTCTGAGAATTAGTAAAATTATGGAAAATACCCAC
>NW_015760335.1:0-587 GCF_001515625.1 Sinocyclocheilus rhinocerous
ATGTTCAAACAGCTGTTCAGATTTTTGTATTTGCTTTGGTGTTCATCAAATAACACCTAATACAAGAGGAGAGAGACAACTCCTATTTTTTGTCACTTAGCAAAATATTCTATTCGCAAACACCATCAAATCTAGAGTGGTTTTATGTAAACGCAGCGGCTCTGGGCATGTAACCAAAAAAATGAATCCTATTGGTTGATCAGTTTTCTTCACAGTGCGATAGAAAGGAGATTAGAACAGCTCTCCATAAAAAGACAATATGCAAATATTCACACACACACAAAAAAAAATTAAAAAAAATGCTGGGTTAAAAAAAACATTTCTGGGTTATTTGGCAACCCAGTGCTGGTTAAATATTGGACAGAACATATGCTGGGTTATTTTGACCCAGCTGGTTGAATTAAATGTTTGACCCAACATGCTGGGTTGTTTTATTTAACTCTACAATTGCTTACAAATTACTATATTACTGGCTTAAAATGGGTTGGAAACTAGAAATCACACACGGAATTACTAGAGGCAACAGTAATAATCAAAAGATGAACATTAAAGGGGTCATATGATGCAATTTCAAATTTTCCTTTCTC
>NW_015760336.1:0-587 GCF_001515625.1 Sinocyclocheilus rhinocerous
TGTTCGGTGAAGCTCCTCCCACAAACCCTGCAGAATGAAGCGCACTGAAGATACTGAAGAACAAACAGGTCGGTGTTTATCCTTGATTCCTCATTCATTTGTGATGCTGAAGAACATTCATGTTACAAAGATTCAAGCACTTCATCAGGTTTAGATAACACAACACTTAAGTGCCACTTCAGTCAGTGCTTAAGAATCAGTTTTAGACATTGATAAAAGTTGCTTTTAGCTTCTTTATAAAAGTCTCCTACTCTTAGACAAGTCCTACTTTTCGCTAAGAATTTTCTGACACTCAAAGCTAACAATTATTCATAAGAGCATTTCTGAAAAAAAATAAAATAAATATATATATATATAATTTATAGCTACTGATAAGTTTATTTCTCATAAATTAAAGCAGTAATTCATAGTTATCCACCTTTTTCCTACACCCCATGACGCTTTGCGCAAATTATGGGAGTAACTTCGGTTTAACTTTACACTGTAAACAATCAGAAAAAGTTTGCTCTATGAACGCAATAATAAGCATTTTCAAAAAATGTGTGCAATGAGGTGACATTATTTTACTCACCCTTCAACCATCGATC
>NW_015760337.1:0-586 GCF_001515625.1 Sinocyclocheilus rhinocerous
GGTGTGTGCGGATGCTGTTTCTTGGAGAGTCGTAGAAAGTTCTGCCTTGTGACCATCTATGTTTTATGTTGAGCACAGAACTTGCGGGAAAAAAAAAAAAACCTTATCGGAGTCCTGAGATGTAGTCTGATTCACTGAGGAGAGTAACCTATGGGTCAGCAGTCTGTCTCTGAGGACTGGTTTATGGACAAAAGTTTGTTCATTTGATCACGTTAGTAATTCCACATGTATCCCAGAATTTATTTTTTCAAGTTTCAAGAGTCTGTGCTTTATAGGGATACTTCAGCCAAAAATGTACTTACCTTCATGTTGTTCCAAACCTGCATGACTAATGCTTTTCTGCAGAATACGAAAGAAGATAATTTGAAGAACTCTTTTTTTTTTTCCAATTCATGAAAATCAGTGGGGTCCAAAAAAATTTAAACGGACTGACAAAAAACTCAAAATCTTCTTTTGTGTTCCACAGAAGAACGAAAGCCGAACTATTCCATTAAATGATAGTGTACACACACACACACACACACACACAGGGTCTGGGGTCTCTCAGAGAACATGGCATAATTATTAATCAAAGACACCTCTGCAC
>NW_015760338.1:0-587 GCF_001515625.1 Sinocyclocheilus rhinocerous
AACTGCTTTCAAATTGTCTCGTGTGCATTTTTCAGTCAAAGACAATGAATATGATGGGCTGAATATGATGCATGTGACAAAAAGTTAATAGGAAGCTTTGACACATCTTACCCACTCTCCAATGTACAGTGTCTTACACCATGATGGGGAAACTTGCTTTGCAAGTGGTAAGCAATGTGATAATGCATGCATACAAATACAGTGGAATACTACAGTATAAAAACTAGAGGCAAAGCATTGTGAAATACAGCTCTAAACAGCATTATAATGACAAGCAAAGTGTAGCACATTCTAATGAGGCAGAGCATATAGATTTGTAATCGATGTCCTTGTTAGACGGTGACTGTTGTACTGCTGACCCAGCGCCGTTACACAAAATATGTTTAATGGTGTAATTGCAGAATAATTCAAAGAATAATTTAAGAAAAAATTAAAGAATAGTTTACCCAGAAATGAAAGTTTGCTGAAAATGTGCTGACCCTCAGGCCATTCAATAAGTAGATGAGTTTGCTTCTTCATCGGAACTCGGAAAGCATTACATTACTTGCTCACCAGTGGATCCAATGCAGTGAATGGGTGCCGTCAGA
>NW_015760339.1:0-586 GCF_001515625.1 Sinocyclocheilus rhinocerous
AAATTAAGATATTTTTGATGAAATCAGAGAGCTTTCTGACCTTGCATAAACAGCAACGCAATTGACACGTTAAAGCGCATTTACGAGAGTACCACGACTGTGCTTTTCTGGACCTTGACATGTCAGTGCTGTCTATACAGGGTCAGAAAGCTTGTGGATTTCTTCAAAAATATCTTTATTTGTGTTCCAAAGATTAACAAAGGTAATTACAGAATTTTCATTTTTGGGTGAACTATCCCTTTCAAGGTATAGTTCAGCCAAAAATGAAAATTGTCTTAATTTACTCAACCTCATGTCATTCCAAATCCCCCCCTAATATAATGGCAGGGGAAACACTGTACTTTGTTGGTTGATTCCTGAGAAAGTAAACTGAGAGCTAGATATGTATAGTTGAGCTGAACTGTTTAAATGCACTGAACATTTGGACTCTAATGCATCTCCATGTTTGATTGTGAAAATCAGTCTGTGAAACATTGGGTTACCACTAAGAGCTTGTCTGACTTCCCACAGTCTGTTCACTGACATGCCTAAGTAAGCGGTTCTTTGCAAGAGTAAGCTGCTAGGTAGGTCAAACGCGAGGGTATTT
>NW_015760340.1:0-587 GCF_001515625.1 Sinocyclocheilus rhinocerous
AATCGAATCGAATCGTGAGTTGAGTGAATCATTACATCCCTAATATCGAGTAAAAATGTCCAGAGCTTATCATCGTTATTGACAAATTTGATCGCGACTCAATATAATATAATTTTATCACCCAACTCTAATTTTTTCTATGCCAGTTTACTGAAGCAATTAACCTTTTACTGTACATTATAATGTTTTTTGTTACCTGATTTCCACATCCATCTATTTTTTTAAATCACTTGTCATTGTGGTCGGTGATTTCTACTTGTAATTCTCTATATAGTAGTTTTATTGTGAAACTTCTTTTAACAAAGTAGAGTATAGATTTATAATATCGACCCATATAACAGTTCCTTATTAACATAAAAAGGCTATCTAATGGAAAAAAATGGCTATTTGCATTTCATTGTTAATATTAAGTATATTTTGATCCAGAGCCCCCCATGAATTGAACAGATAACTCATTTTAGTTTGTGAGATGTCAAAGCCAGCGAGTGCTGGCAGGATGTGTGATAACGGTGAGTTAGACGATATAATTACTGAAAATTGTTGTCATGTGTAGAGAATATGAGCAACGGAAGTCTAACACATAAATG
>NW_015760341.1:0-584 GCF_001515625.1 Sinocyclocheilus rhinocerous
TTCCACGACATTCTAATTTATTGAGATGCACCTGTATATGAAATAAAGATAAAGCATTTTTAAGTAAATCCAGTATTAATATTTTAAATAGCCATAGTATGTTTCAACTTCTCACTCACAGGCTGCATTTTATGTGGTTATTTTTAAATAAGGCATTTGACCCCAAAGCATCTCTGGACAGATACGTGTCAATGCTTTTCCCAGAGTCAAGAGGAACCCGTGACATTCACTGAATTAATTTTTCACTGCTTCACCTTCGCTATTTAAAGACTGAACGAGGCTCATGATTCACCTGCGACCCTCCATTTACAGCCTGGGAAAGTGCACTTGAGAATATACATCTAAAATTAAAACTACACTATTAAATATGAAATAATAACAGGTTCGTGTGTCTTTGGTTTTCCAGGCTACTCATGCATTAAAGTAACTTTTAGTTTGTTCTGTTCCCGACAGTGACTGTGTGACTGTTTAATCGATTATACTCCTGCAGTGAACTGGAAGTGTCTGATTAATTGACACACATTGATCAGAGAGTGTTTGTTGACAGTCTGTGGACATGCATTAAAGGAATAGTTCACCAAAAA
>NW_015760342.1:0-587 GCF_001515625.1 Sinocyclocheilus rhinocerous
AAATCTCAATTTAAAAAAATTGACCCTTATGACTGGTTTTGTGCTTCAGGGTCACAATTAATCGACACAAATACACTCTGAGTCACACGTGTTTCTGTGATGTTAAATCGTGCTCACATGTAGAACTCGGCCAGACTCTTCCCCACCAGCCGAGCCGAACGCAGCCGCCCGATCGCCTTATACATCTCCATAGCAGCGTGAGACAGCTCCTGATCAGACGCACAAACCACGAGCAAAAATAAACCCAGTAATCACAGCACTAAAATAAACACTCACAGACCACAAGAACCGAACACTCACCAGATAGTGTTTCTCGAAGGCCTCCACAGACGACAACGCCTCCTTCAGCTTCTTATACGGACTCTGAGGACTGTTCACTGAGACACAGAGATTACAAACACATTACAGACACGCTTTAACCACTGAAACACAATCAACACACATCTGTGAGCTGCTCATCAATCTCCTCATTAGTGATGAGTCTTATTTATAGATACACTACCAGTCAAATGCTTGGAATAGTTATGAGCTTTAATGTTCTCGAAAGTCTCTTCTGCTCATCAAGGCTGCATTTATTTGACCAAAAA
>NW_015760343.1:0-584 GCF_001515625.1 Sinocyclocheilus rhinocerous
TCCATCCATCCATCCATCTATCTATCTATCTATCTATCTATCAGTATAGACAGAAAAATAAGTATCATAACATACATTATGTACTGTATGTACACTTTAATTTCTTGTATATTTTATATTATAATTAAATATTTCTCTAGATTTTCAGTCACTTCAGTATGTTCACAGCAGAAATCATTACCTAAACCTGAAGAATACAGAGCATTAAACCGAAGCAACCGACCGGCTTACTGTATATCAGCAGCTGCGTCTTTATTACTCCCAACAGACGCTGTGATTTTATATCTCTTTCATCGATAACCTCACACTGCATAACTGTGAAGCCAGATGTCATATCTGATGTTTGTCCTCCAGCAGCAGGAACATAGAAAGCAAGAGCACAAGTGTTATTATGACAAGCAGACATTACATTGTGTTTGTCATAGAACACGAAATGATAATCTCCTCTGTTTACTCAGGGCTCCGAGGTGACGGGGAAATTGAGGCATTCCAAACCAGTTGCCTCGGCAACCAGGATATGATAATGTTGCTCTGATGAGAGAGAGGCAGAGAAAGAGAGAGAGAGAGAGAGAGAGAGAGAGAGA
>NW_015760344.1:0-587 GCF_001515625.1 Sinocyclocheilus rhinocerous
TCTTCAACATACATTATCTATGCCATAAGAAGATAGGTTTTCAATGGACTTTCAAATGTTTTATCATTTGATTTACTCTAGTTAGTTTTGCATCAAACACAATATGATTTTTGGCAATCGAGATTTGGCAGTAGCAGAGCATTTTTCAGCTTGGATGAGCGCTGACAGCTTACCTCACGCATGAAACCAGCCACATACCAGCAAACCAACGAGAACATGCAACAATACTGACGAGTCATAGCAATAGAGCAGCTGGCACCGAAGCTGCTGTGAATCTGATTGCCCGGAAGCTTCCGTAACCGAAGCAGATTTACAAAAAATTATTGCCATTTGGCAAATAAATAATTTTACATACTTATTCACAACTTTTTATTATGCAAGTTTTAAGTTACAAATCAAATGACAAGGTATCGATTTATAATCAGGTTTATATTAATTTGCCAGTCCACGACTCTCTCAAATGGCTTGGATATGCACAGCTTATATGGACAGAATGCCCCTGTGTTATAAGTGACCCAAATTCTCAGCACTTGCATGAGATGGAGTTTGTGTGGAGCAGAATTTAATGTGAACCAGGCCACTCCGAA
>NW_015760345.1:0-587 GCF_001515625.1 Sinocyclocheilus rhinocerous
CATCTAGCCAACCATTTCACCATCAATATTATCCTTAGTTTTCATTGCAGTCATTCTCAGTCTGTGTTTGAACAGAGTGTGCTCGATGTTATTCAAATATCCTATTTCTTGCAGAGGAGTGCATGTGTTGGAACAGCCAATTATATATTTTGCCATGTAATATATTTGTAATTCAGTTCACTGTGTTTTTGCAGAGAAAGGAGGCCCGTGTTTGCAGAAAGCCTGAAATATTGAAATTTCCTCTCTGGATTCAGAACACAGTCCAACTGCACTTCTTTAAAGGTCAGAAACACTATTACAATAAAGAAACAGTAAACACCCATGATGTTCCAGGTTAAAAACAAATGACTGTATGCTCTACGTTTGAAAAACAGAAATTCACTTATAATAGAACATCTTTTCTGGATTATTTAAAAGCAGAAATGTGGGGGGAAATCTGTTCTATGTAAGTGTGTATGTATACAGTATGTCAAGTTTTTAGTGTTTTTTTTTCTCCCCCGTTTTTCTATGACAGGATAGTATAGATATGACAGGAAGTGAGTGGGAGAGAGAGATGGGGGTAGGAACGGGAAAGGTCCACGAGGCGG
>NW_015760346.1:0-587 GCF_001515625.1 Sinocyclocheilus rhinocerous
ATGACTCAATGATTCATGAATTAATCTTAATCACAGACTATAAAAAGTGATACCTAATGCATTAACTAATCCTTATGAACTGAACCTTACTGTGAAGTGTTAGCAGTATTTTTAGTTAGAATTTAATGGACTAAAGCAGTCATATCACCACATCAGATGCTGAAATTAGACCTGTTCTGTGCTTTCCTCAGAAGCGAGTCGTGCACTGGAGTGCAAAACAGTGTAGTGTGTGCAGTGGTGAGGTCCTGAAGTCATCTATTTATTAAGAGGGCCGACTGGAGGAAATCCTCAGGGGCACAAGGCTCACTTTCAGCAGGAGGGGAGAAACACTTAACACTGAAATAGACATCCATGCTCGGCATATATCCTGAAGGGTGTGTGCACCTGGGTGGGTTTGGTAACTGCTGTATGCGTCAATATGGCAGAAAGCAGGAGTTAACAGTAGGAACCTTTCATGTCATGTTTACAAGCTACTTTGCTTAATTAATTATATTGGGTTTAATTTGAGAAGCTGGAAATTGAAAATTGAAATTTTCAAACAGAGGTTCATGATGAATCCTCAGGTCTTCGGTCATTTTAGATGGAAA
>NW_015760347.1:0-581 GCF_001515625.1 Sinocyclocheilus rhinocerous
ACACACACAGAGACACACACACACACACACACACACACACACACGTACGTCACTCCAGCTGTCTGAAGAGGTTCACAATCACTGCATGCTTCAGCCCTGTTTAAATCCTCTGGTCTCGGCTGTCCCTTCATTTATATAACGCAGCATCATTGTGTAACACAAGCTCAGAGTTCTGATCTGAACAGGTGCACATGTCGCTCAATGTGCCACCCGTCGATGAGCAAAGCATGGTTTCACCTGACAGCTGAGTTACCTGCTACTCACGCACCTTATTCAGTCAGTTCTACTCATTTTCATATTATTAATCATTTTAGTGACTTGTTACCGAATGATTTTCCACCTATTACAAAACACCAGACCAGTGCAGACACTCATCTGAGCGTCCTCCACACTTGCCTTGTCGGCCGCCGTGAGTCTCATCCAGGGGTTGTCTGTGCGTCTGTCGTAGTCCTGAGCGTCCGACACCTCCACGTAATCACAGAAGCGGATCAGGATCCTGGCTCGACGCAGATCCTCCACTGTGGGCCTCTGACTCAGCTGAAACACCACACACACACACTCAGCACGAATCAACACACACA
>NW_015760348.1:0-587 GCF_001515625.1 Sinocyclocheilus rhinocerous
AATTTTAAGTGAGCATTAGATTACAGCAAAATTATTTCAAAGTAAAAATCAAATTAGCACACACAATTAAATATCCAATCACTAAATAAATGGTTAAAAAAATCACTAATAACACCCAATAGTCTCTATGGAACCAATATGTCTTGCATCTCTACTTTTTTCTAATCTAGTACTCCAACAACTAGAGATGAAGCTGTTAATATGTTGTATATAAGACAGGAAATCGTAGGTTAACCCAAACTCCGTTTCTATTACTTTGGCATTGTGTTTGATGCTAGATTCATTTTGTACCGCCTCATACTTATTTTATTTTTAGTAATTAAATCATCATTGTCTTTTTAAGGAAATTAATACTTTCATTCAGCAAGGATTTGCCAATTTGATGTAAAATGACAGTAAAGTCATTTTGAATGTTACAATACTTCATTTCAAATAAATGTTGTTGTTTTGAACTTTCTATTTATCAAAAAATCCTAAAAAATGTTAGCAACAATAATAATTAGGAAATGTTTTTTTGAGCATTGTATTGGAATATTAGAATGATTTTTAAAGGGGTCATATGACGTTGCTAAAAAGAACATTATGTT
>NW_015760349.1:0-587 GCF_001515625.1 Sinocyclocheilus rhinocerous
TTTTTTTTTGAATTTATGCATCCATTCTGGGTCAAAATGGACCTGAATGCATCTTGAGGATTTAAAGCCTGTGCCTCATCAAGTTTCATTCAATTAGTCACCATCAAAACAATCAATCCAGGTAGTGATTAGCATTAATCCATGAGCGTGTAAAAGTGAACGGTCTCGTTTCTCCTCTCCTGCCCTGCTCTCGTTAGGTGTTTGCATGAGCACTCGCCAGCGTGCATGTTGCATCATGGGTAATCAATGCGCTCCATTGACCTACATTGGGTTCGTGTGAGCAGGAGCGGTGCAAAGGCCCGTTCAGTGCGGCTCAAGTGGGCAACAAGTGTCCAGTTGTTGGTCTGAATTCCTCCGACCGCTGTTTACCTTCTCCTGCAGTTTCGCTGGAGTCGTTCCCTTGGGTCGCTCGTTTATCCTGCCGCTCACATAGCTGGCATTCCTTCCCAGCATTCCCCAGAAAGAGGGTTTCGCTGGAGGGAGGAGGTGGAGACGAGCTGGTCTCGCTTTCTCCTCAAAACAGCCTCTGGCTTTGAGTTTAACTGTTAAGAGCGTCGCTTCTCTCTCACACACCATTCAGATGCAGC
>NW_015760350.1:0-587 GCF_001515625.1 Sinocyclocheilus rhinocerous
TTCTTCTGCTGAATACAAAGAAGATATTTTGAACAATGCTGGTAAACCGAAAAGTTACTGGTAGCCATTGACTTCCATAGTAAGAAGAAAAAAAATATTATAAAAGTCAATGCTTAACGTCAACTGTTTGGTTCAGCATTCTTCAAAATATCTTCTTTTGTGTTCAGCAGAGTAAGAAACTCATACAGGTTTGGAAGAACATAAGGGTGAGTAAATGATGACAGAATTTTCAGTTTTGGGTAAACTATCCCATGAACACAGCCCAAGTCTCCAGCCTTAGATACTGATAGGGAGAAACTGGCTAAAGCCCTCTGGGAAAGATAACCAGAGACTAAATCTACTGAATCATCAGTCAGGCAGCCATAGTTATATAACAGTCCCACAGTACGGATGAACAGCCACAAAGGACGATGTCAGACAGCAAAGGTGGGAGAGAGGGAGCAAGGGCACAAATTTCACAACCTTAAACACACAAATCTCATATGATCCAATTGTTCATCCCGCTCTTTGTCCGTATACTTTACCATTAACTCAGCAGGCCCTTCAGCATGCAAGCGAGATCAAGTCTCTGCTAAAGCCTCAAGATG
>NW_015760351.1:0-587 GCF_001515625.1 Sinocyclocheilus rhinocerous
TGTAAGCGCATTTTCAGTCTAACCTAGGGGTTAAATTAGGCTGAACAGCATTTCAGCACCTTGGACTAATATGTGATAAATAGGCTGAATTATTACTCTGCACAAACTGATATATACACATATAATAATAATGCATGTTTAATTCTGTTTGCATCATTTCCCAATCATAAAACTTCTACACATCATTATCTGTCCTTTCTCTTCAATGGCTATCAATAGACGTAGCAACGAGACCAAAAATGGGCATTTCAAGTTTGCAAACACACTAAAACTATGCCTCAGTACTAAATACAGTGCTCACACACACACTACTTCTGACACACACAGATTAGCTCAGAATACCTCCGTCTAGCCAGCTCTAGTCAGGTATCCTTAGAGACTCACAGTTTGGCAGCAGAGAAGGAAGTCTGGCCAAAAGAGCACCGGACTGAGCAGAACTGCAGAATTAATCTCTGCTCAAGGAGAAAAGGGAGAGAGATAACACAGAGCCCGATACAGAGCAGTTTCACTTTAATGGAAGTCGTGAGCTTCCTCTAAAGGTTTCTTAATGCCTCCTACATGTGATAGCTGATTTATCACTCATTATG
>NW_015760352.1:0-587 GCF_001515625.1 Sinocyclocheilus rhinocerous
AAGCCGAAACAACAGTATCTGCAGGTGCTTTGAAAGCAGTGAGAAGAAGGCATCCCATAGTATTTTGCTGTGCTATGACAATACAGCATATTTATTATTATTAATAATAAATTTTTTTGTAAAACGTTGCACCGCCATCCAGTGGTCAAGTAATAAATTGCATGTCCTGCTGCTTCTGATACACTAAAAATATTTAGGCCTAAATTTAAGATTTATGTATTTGTACTGGATATAAAATGTAAGTTTACGTCAGTTTAAACAATGACACACTAATAAACTTAATGTGGTGCATATTTGTCATTCATACTTAAATGAAAGATTTATGCAATGCTACAAATAAACTGAATGTTTGAAAAAGATTTATGTCGATTCTAAGCAATTTGAATGCATTTTGAAAATGTGATAAATTATTTAAAATAAAACTTGTTTTTATTTTTTAATCTTTTTTTTTTATTATTATAATTTTTTAATACAGACATATTACCTGTTTCTTACCTGTGTACCTATTTCATCTATATGACTGACAAATATGCATAACAGTAAGTTTATTAGTTTATCTTAAAACTATGTATTTCAAATGGGTCAAA
>NW_015760353.1:0-587 GCF_001515625.1 Sinocyclocheilus rhinocerous
TCAATTTACAACTTTATTTACAAATCATCTTTGTAATTTACTAGCAATTTCTGGGTAAAAGTAAATCTTACACCAATTTCTATCACACTTTTACGTTTTAAACAGCTTTCCTGTAGAATCATCAAATATTTGAAAATTGATAACAGTGAAAATTGCTTAAATTAAGTTTAGTCTCGTATAAACTTTAAAATGAAGCTGAAATTAGTTAAATTACTTCAATGAGTTGAAATAATGGAACTTTCAGAATACATGTAAAGTTCCATTTCCAAACTAAAATTCCAGTATACCTCTGTAAACAAATGAACTAGGGCTATCAAATCGATTAATCGTGATAAATCGCATCCAAAATAAAAGGTTGTTTTTACATAATATATGTGTGTGTACTGTGTATATGTAAATATAAACACACACACATACATACGTATATTTAAGAAGTATATGCAATACATATTTATATTTATATATAATATAAATCACAAATAAATATAAATATGTAAATATTTCTTAAATATATACATGTATGTGTGTATTTATACATAAATATACACACATATATTATGTAAACACAAACTTTTATTTTGGATGCG
>NW_015760354.1:0-587 GCF_001515625.1 Sinocyclocheilus rhinocerous
AAAATCTCTAAGAGGTATAATCAATATAATCAAAGAGGGTTTTTGCAAGAACTGAATGCTTTAAAAGCGTTTGAGTGTCTGGAATTGATTAAAGATATTAAACAAGATGGGGATTTTTGTGACCATGCCAAGAAAATGTCATTTTTAAGACTAGGTGAAGACTGGGTGAATCCACACTAAACTAAACTAAACTAAACTAAACTAAAATAAACTAAACTAAAATAAAATAAAATACTAAAATAAAATAAAATAAAATAAAATAAAAGGTACAATATAAATAAATATTCAGTTGAAATTATATGAGCATTTAAATAAAAAAGTCTGTATTTTTTTTACTGTTCAATACATTTTTTGTATTGTATTGTATTATTGTATTATAATATTAGTTTAATATTTTTTTATATATTTTTGAACAGTAAGATTTTTAATGTTTTTTTAAAGAAGTCAGTAAGCCTGCATTTTTTTGATCCAAAGTACAGCAAAAAAGGAATATTATGAAATAGTTTTACTATTTAAAATAACTGTTTATATTTGAATATACGTATTTTAAAATGTAATTTATTCCTGTGATTACAAAGCTGAATTTT
>NW_015760355.1:0-587 GCF_001515625.1 Sinocyclocheilus rhinocerous
AGAGGATCACAGAACAGTTCAGAACATTCGCTTGAGCATCAAACACGACCTGTCCCTTCAGCGAGAGCTCAGCCCACCTTGGAGATCTGCGAGTGGAAGTCCTGCATGTTGTTGCCCAACATCTGTCCAAACTTACTGAGCACCTCCTTATGCCACGAGTCATACTTCAGATTCACCTTGGACTGGACCTAAACGACACATTAAAAGAGACACTTCAGCGTGATCATTCGTGGAGAGAAACCTCAAGACTGAACCGTGAGCGGCTCGCTCCTGACCTTGCCGTAGTCGATGACGGCCGGTCCGAACTCCTTCCTGGTTTCTGCGTTGTCAAACGTGCCTCGAGCTTTGCGGATCTGCACGAGCAGCGCCTGCCACTTGTTGAGATCTTCTCCCAGACGGTTGTAGATGTTCTCGGCCTGCATGTCCCACAGACACTGGTACTGGAGCCACACCTGACGGAGCAAACGCAGTCAGTCTGGCGTCTGAACACGCTTCACTCGCTCACTCTAAGAGAAGACGCTACCTTGACGTACTGCTCCACCTCGGAGACGATCTCCTTCACTGCATTATAAGCTTCTTCCAGCGCA
>NW_015760356.1:0-587 GCF_001515625.1 Sinocyclocheilus rhinocerous
TTGTTTTATTGCAGCTGCGGTCTTGCTGTTAGTGCACATGCTTAAATACTACAAACCTTGGTTCTCATGCAGTCAATGTCAATTTGAGTGTAGTTTGCAGCATTTGCCAATCCCACACCAATCTCTGATCATCATTAAAAAAGGCATTTCATCAACTCGCTTCAAAGTTCTGATACAACATCAGAGGGAGTTTCTGGCCAATTACTCCTTTAAACTTTGGCACTCTTTACCCATTGTTCCTAGACACAGTTAGGGAGACACAGTCTAATTTATCCTCAGTGCTGCTGACATATGGGCATTGGTTCATAAAATGCCATAATTACCCATCAAAAAATAAGGGGGTGCTCATTTAACTGATGTTAATTAGTCAAACAGTCATAAACTTAAGGCAAGAATCTCCCAGCCATGAAACTTAACAGGAAACTAATTGATAATTGGTGTGTGCTTTTTTTTATTCCAAGTCTTCAGAAGGTAAGTAGTAGATTTCAGTGCCATGCACTACCTGCACTTCTAGGTTGGCTGCTTCTTTCTGTGCTTGAACAGGAACTTAAAGGGGTCATATGATGCAATTTCAATTTTTCCTTTCT
>NW_015760357.1:0-587 GCF_001515625.1 Sinocyclocheilus rhinocerous
ATCTTTTTAGTGTGACAAATATGCAAACAATTAAAAAAACAGGAAAGGGGGCAAAAACTTTTTCACACCACTGTATATCCCACTCATTCTTTCAATATGGAGCATAATTTCACTCAAAATGCCACACAAACTTATTTCACTCTCAAATATTCTTACTTTCTCCTTTCTTGCTGAAAAATCTAAAATTAGGGTCTTTTAAGGCTTCTCAGTAATCTGTAGCTCCTGACTCAACTAATTACTGTAGATCAACTCAAACCCAGAGGTCTTCAAGCATGTTCCTGGAGATGCACTGTCCTGCAAAGTTTATTTCCAATCTGTTTCAACACACCTGCCTGTTATTTATTTGTTTGTTTATTTATTTATTTGTAATAATCCTGAAGACCTTGATTAGCTGGTGCAGGTGTGTTTGATTGGGGTAGAGCTAAACTCTAAAATCTCTCAAATCTCAAAAAATTTTCCAAACAACAAATTCTTGTGAGACTAAAGGCGGGCGTACACGGTGCAATTTTTGCTGTCGTACCAGCTCGCAGGCGATTTTTTTATCTTGGGAGAAAATCGCAGATGCTCGCATGGTCGCGGCTCGTACC
>NW_015760358.1:0-587 GCF_001515625.1 Sinocyclocheilus rhinocerous
TTTTTTTTTAAACTTTATACTCTGACAGGATTTTTCTATTTTTTTAACTTCAAACTGCACAGGAATTTATTTATTCATTAATGTGAGTTATTTATTGAAAGTTATTGATAATATTTCTTGTGAAGTAAAGAATTACCTCAGAAAATTATTTTTCATATTCAATTCTTCATAATTTTTAAAAATCATTAATGTTATTTGAAATCAGTTAAAAATTACTTAAGAAAATTCTATTTATTTCAGAAAATACACACAAAAAAAATGTTTCCAGTCAGAAACGCTCTTCTCTGACCAAATCCTGTCAGAATAGGGTTTATTACATTACAATCTCTGTTGTCAGCCTGTCCTGTCACTGTCATATAGGCCCCTATCACTTTAATTTTATTGGAAGAATTTATTTTGTAGTTGTAAAGTTACAACTTTTAATCATTGTTTGTAGAAAAGTAAAAAGTGACTCACCTCAGAAAATGGGTTGTTGTTGTTGCAGACTGGTCAGTGGGTCAAGTGAGAGGGGGTCAGTGTGTCAGTGGTCTTAAACTTGGCAGCAGTCCAATCAGATGATGTCGCCAAGGCAAGAGGGTAAACTCTCT
>NW_015760359.1:0-587 GCF_001515625.1 Sinocyclocheilus rhinocerous
ATCCTTTTCTTTAAAAGTGAGAGTGAGACGTACAGAAATCTGGGCAGCTGTTCATTCTGCATAAAGAGTGAGAGAGAGAGAGGAGAAGAAACAGACAGAGTATCAAAGCTCTCACAAATGACAGATTGAAGTATTCTAATCACATTATATCACTGGAAAAGGGCTTTTTAAGTGCTCAATTAAAAGGGCCTTGATAATTTCTCTTTCTTTCATTTCTTCTTAGTCACTGAACAGGCTGTGAAGGACAAATTCTATTAGGGACAGAGTTAGCTCATTTCCAATACATTTGAAAGTGGCGAAATTTAATTTGCCGCGTGATACTCCAACCGCCCGCCCGCTTTTCCACCCCACCGCCGTTTCCCCGCTCTCGGCCCCCTCTGTTCCTGTTTGTGTATCGCTTATTTGCAGTAGATTAATGTGAGGTAGGGAAGGTGTTGGCGAGTTCACGAATCAATGTTTATTAAAGGTTTCTTTAAGTGTTTAATGATTTAGTAATTAACATATTGATGAACTTTTACAACTTGCCCAGGGAGAAGGAACACGATCTGGAGAGACGCTTTGAGCTGCTGAACCGAGAATTAAGGGCA
>NW_015760360.1:0-587 GCF_001515625.1 Sinocyclocheilus rhinocerous
ATAAATATTAACTTCAAAGGGGTTTGACTGACAAAACGTTTAGGAATCGCTGCATCACGTGAACATTAATAAACATGAAAACAGCTATGACCTGGTCAAAGTCTTCAAAGTCATAAATATTTTTGTCAGTTATACATCAGCAGTGTTTTGTAACTTGCGTAATGATTCATCTCATACATGATATAATTGACTGAGAGGTGCTCTTGTCCCCAAATTCATAAGCATGCGTCGCAAATTAATTCACATGACACTTACATGGCCATTCTATATTGTGAATATTCAAATATTCAAAAATATGACACAGTAGAATTATTTTTTAAAAGACAAAATTAAAAGAGAAACAAGAATACTTAGGGAGAATCAATAAATGAATAGTTCACTGCCATTGTGTGAATAATTTGTAATAATGTAATCCATAAAAAAGTAACTGTAATCTGATTACGAACATTTATAATATACGATAATTACAAGTATTACATTTTTGGAATCTGATTAGTGATTACATAATCTAGATTACATGTAATCGTTCATTACCCAGCACTGTGTACGACAAAAAGTGAAAGAAGTGAAGATATAATCACATCAAA
>NW_015760361.1:0-587 GCF_001515625.1 Sinocyclocheilus rhinocerous
ATGCCTTCACACACAGCCACACACACAGCCACACACACACACACAGACAGAACTGATCAACTGAATGAGATATTCAAGACAAACACTAATGCACTAAACCATGTGATCAGAACACAATGTCATAAAAACTGTCATCACTTCAGCAACACATCAAAACAGATAAAACTAAGAAAACAAAAAGTACTAATAAAATAATAAATATAAATATATTAAAATAAAAAAAACAACTTTTGAAGTTTAGTTCAGCTAAAAAGAAACAAAACGTACTAATAAAATTAAATATATATATATTTTTAATAACACCTTAAATTTTTTTACAGATTTTAATTAAAAGCAAACAAAACCTACTAGTTAAATTAAATATAACAAAATATTTAAAAAAAATTTTTTTTCAGATTTTATCTAAAACAAAACAAGTACTAATAGCCCTAATAAACTTTTTCCAAGTTTTTCCCCCCTATTTTCATATAAATATAAATCAAGAAAATAAATAACACACATTTGTACACACTTTCATTCCAACAGAAAAGAAAATCACAACGTCTCTTGAATATCTCAACGACGTCTCTGTGCTCAGATTCAGATCT
>NW_015760362.1:0-586 GCF_001515625.1 Sinocyclocheilus rhinocerous
AAATCATTCTAATATGCTGATTTGCTGCTCAAGAAACATTTATGAATATTATCAATGTTGAAAACAGTTGTGCTGCTTAATACTTTTTTGTGAAAAGCATTATACATTTTTTCAGGATTCTATAATGAATAGAAAGAACAGCATTTATTTGGAACAGAAATCTTTTAAAATAAATGTTTTTTTACTGTCACTTTTTATCAAGTTGATGCATCTTTGCAGGAAAACAAATATAAATATTTTTCAAAAAATCTTATTGACCCCAAAGTTGTAAACGTTAAAAGGGAATGTGCATTTTTTTCCTGCCCCAAAAATCCCAAAATACTATTAATTACTGGTGTTTTATAATTCTCTTTACTGAAAGTGACCTTTTGTTCGTGCTCCACGAACGACACCACAAACAATAAAAAATTTTACTTGGGGGACAATAAAACATAGCAAAAAATCCTATAGACTACTGTTGAGTTAGGCTCTGTCAACTTGGGAACACTCACGCATCACAATGGCATTCTGCACAGTAGGGGTTGAACGACTTCTGTGATGAAAAGTCGAGTCGAAGTCGACTAGTCGCTGATGACGTCATTAATGA
>NW_015760363.1:0-587 GCF_001515625.1 Sinocyclocheilus rhinocerous
ACGGATTGAGATTTAACAGCACATGGCGACTGCCATCTCACCCAAAAGCAATGGGATTTATTATTCCTTCATTGACGACTTACCCAGCCATTGAGCAGACAAAGCAAGTGCTTTAAGAAGGATACCAAAGAAGATCTTATATTCATAACTCACCTTTCATTTCTCCTTTGTTATTCACTATGACCCCTGCATTGTCTTCAAAGTATAGAAACACGCCATCTTTTCGCCGATACGACTTCCGCTGTCGTATCACCACCGCAGGATGCACTTGATTAAAAGGGGAAAGTTGTATAAGCATATATACTTGACCTTGAGGTCAGATCAGCAACACTCAAACATCTCTACGCCAAAGCCTGTTATTTGCATTCAAAACCAGCATAAAGCTCAGGGTCCAGATGAAACATAATAATTCAGGCTCTGCAAACACTCACCCTTTTTCCTGAGCTCTGGCTTGCCTTTCTTCACTGTGGCCATGACCATGTCGCCCACACCAGCGGCGGGGAGCCTGTTGAGACGACCCTTGATGCCTTTGACGGATATGATGTACAGGTTCTTGGCACCTAAGCGAGAGAAAAGCCACAGATCAG
>NW_015760364.1:0-587 GCF_001515625.1 Sinocyclocheilus rhinocerous
TTTTTTTTTTTAGAAACAAAGGCTAAAACAGCACTGTGAGCTGAGAAAAATTACAAATTTTATAGCTTTTTTATGTAGATAACATCTACATTATCTCCCGTCGCTGTCTTTACATAGATATACTGTATCTGGGATCTCCAGTGATTTCAGCAGTGTCATTAAAATACCATGTTATTACTATACCAGATTCTCCCTCCTTCACTGACGTTCCCTTCATTTTATCTCGTTCGGCAGCAGAAACACCTGAAACACAAACCAACAGCTGCTGAAGCATCTTTCTGGAGAGAAAACGCTACATCGAGATAGCAGATCTGCAGATCATAATACAAGAAATATAAGTGAAAAATGACTTAACATGCTGTTACTTTCTTGACTTTGTCTAAAAAGTAACATTATCAATATTTCGTACTTGCAAAACACAAACTTCTAGGAGAACTAATAATTATTCATGATAGATGCATTTAAACAGATAGGAAAAGATGATCAGGCATTAAATTATAAGAAATTGTCATCTGATAAACCTACTGAATGACCAACTAAAAAATATTAGTTGTAAATCATTCTGTTCTGTTCAATGATGCAGGTAA
>NW_015760365.1:0-587 GCF_001515625.1 Sinocyclocheilus rhinocerous
ACTGGGCTTGTTGGGAAAGAGTGTGACCTGTGGTCTGAATACCAGCAGTGCAGTGAGGTATGGCTATGTCAGAACAACGATGGTGAAAATTATTAAGTAAAGATACACAATACAAAGCTGTTCGTTTTTGTGAGTGTCTGATTTTTTTTTTTAAATGTTTACATTGGGTTTTGTTTCTAAACATTCCATAACATAGTCCAGCTTAAGCATTCAAAGATTGCTGTAATGAAAGAGATGGAGAAAGATTGTCAAGTAGGGGAGAGTGATTGTACACATTGAATGCATTCAAGCCCTGAAGGCCGAGGAGATACATACTGTGGGTCAAGAGGTCAAACGGTTATCCATTAATAATATAGAGAAGAGGGGTCAATGGTCATCACAGCTTTTCAATTATTCTAAAGAACTTGAGGTTATTGACAGTGTTTACATCACAAGGCATGGAAACTGGCCAGATTTTACACACATATATAGTGTCAGAACTCATGGAATTATGGGCACATCTGTGTTGAAAAATTTAATTGCAAGTTACTTGTTGTCACGGGTGCTACTGTGAGGAGCACGGAACGAGGAGACCAGGAGTACAAACC
>NW_015760366.1:0-587 GCF_001515625.1 Sinocyclocheilus rhinocerous
ATCTTCCTCGTCCATGATGGCACCATAAGCTCCACGCCGCAGAAGATCCTCAATCTCCTTCTTAGAGAGCTGCTGCTGCATCTGCTATAAAAGATGGAGAGAGAGAAACAGTGAATGAAACCAGACAATATAAATTACACCAGTACAAAAAACATATCCATCAACACCACCATGCAAATCTCCATGTAGAGAACAACAATGTAATGAGGGCTGGAGGAAAAAAAACCCTGGTACATAGGTAACATTTGACGACTTACCCCTCCTCCTCCTAGACTGCTGTCTCGTCCGCTCATGCTCTGAAGCACCGCTTTATCCAATCCCAGCTTTAGACTGGCTCTATCGAACATCTCTCGCTCATATGAGTTACGTGTGATTAGTCGATATACTTTTACTGCTTTATTCTGACCAATCCTGTGGCAGCGAGCCTGAGCCTGTGGATAATACAAGAAGAAAAAAGGAAAATAAGCCAATAGGAACTTCTACAATTTGACTATCAAGTTTATGTGTGTGTGTATATATGTACCTGCAGGTCGTTCTGAGGATTCCAGTCAGAGTCAAAGATGATACAGGTGTCGGCAGCTGTGAGG
>NW_015760367.1:0-587 GCF_001515625.1 Sinocyclocheilus rhinocerous
CAGTATGACCAACCTGAGGTGAAGCTTTTCCAGACTGGCGTCAGCTAGATCATCATTAGCCCTCTGATGAATGTCTCTCTGCGTCTCTATCTTATGATCGTCTGATAAACCGTCCACCTTGTGTATAAACACCTCAAAATTGATCTCCGGGTTCACCCTGAACGCCCGCGACACCGTCAGATGTAGCCGGCCTAATGCTTCTACATAGTCATCCTACAGAGAGAGAGACATCCAAACACAACGGTAAGCGCCAGGCACGGAGCCAATTCCCATACCGGAAAAGTAAAAGTGAAAGTTTGCATATTAAACAACAAGCACTCTCAATCACAGTCACTCTTATATTTCACTTGTATCAGCTCACCTGAGCATCGATGACGAAAATCAACGCGCCGGTGCCCCTGAAAATCATCTCGTAATCGAATGTAGGGTCGAAAAAGTCCACCTGCCCTGGAAAGTCCCATATGTGAAAGTTTACGAAGGAACTGCCAGAGATATCATCCTTGTAGATCTTGTTGGTGCTCTCCAGGAAGAGCGTCTCGTTTGGGGACATCTTATGAAACACCACCTGAGATTCACAACATTAAACC
>NW_015760368.1:0-587 GCF_001515625.1 Sinocyclocheilus rhinocerous
CCCTAACATTCCAAGAGGTGAATTTAAGCTTCTTAATTTGTGAGATTTTTTTTAACAAATTGTACAGTATATCAACAGAGTATATAACATAGATAATTCGATGTGTGAACGTTAACAAAAAAATCAACCAGTTAGGAGTTATTATAACAACTCTAAAAACAAATTCAAAAACTTGAATATATATATATATATTGTATATAAAATGTAGGCTACTGTAAGATAGGAAATGTTTTTTTTCTTGCCCTTGAAATAGATTTTAAAACATATTTTGAAGGTTGAATCTAAATATATTTTCTATTTGTAAAATATATTTCATTGAGATTCACTGTTTCCATAATACATTGAAAATAAAATCTGACTAGAAGAATAACATCTTTTTTTTTTTTCTCCTGTATGGTACTGTATACATACCATTAAAGCAGTCCACATGACTCCTTGCGCTATAATCCAAGTGCAAAGACAGAGGGGAAGATTTTCAGCAAATAAACAGCTTGAAGTCTGAATATTTCCTGAAGGCAGGTGGAAAAGAGCAGAAGAGAAAGATTTGAGAGAGAACAGACCTCTCAAGGTGCTTTATTGATCACTTC
>NW_015760369.1:0-587 GCF_001515625.1 Sinocyclocheilus rhinocerous
CCTAGTGCCCAAATCTACCCTGCATAACTGGATGAATGAATTCAAGCGCTGGGTGCCCACCCTGAAGGCCGTCTGTCTCATTGGGGATAAAGATGAAAGAGTAAGGCTGCTCAAGTCCTTCTGTTTTTGTTTTCTATGCCCTTTTTACCCACGTTCACTCTACTAGCAGGTCCTCCAAAATGCTTGTATTATAATTAATCAGTCCTAATTAGTATGTGCATGTTTTTAGGCAGCGTTCATACGTGACGTGATGATGCCCGGTGAATGGGACGTGTGCGTGACATCATACGAGATGGTGATTCGGGAGAAATCTGTCTTTAAGAAGTTTAACTGGCGCTATCTGGTTATCGACGAGGCCCATCGTATCAAAAACGAGAAATCGAAGGTATTTGAACCCAGACAAACAACTGATGAGAACCAATTAATGCAAGAGTAACTAAAAAAGCAGAGCTATGTGTCTCATAACACTTCTGAGATGATTTAATGATCTGATACAGAGGAAAAGACTTCAGAGCCATCTTTCCTGTCTTTTTCCTTCTTGATGTCTCTTTCTCTTTTATCTCCGGCTCACAGTTGTCAGAGATTGT
>NW_015760370.1:0-587 GCF_001515625.1 Sinocyclocheilus rhinocerous
TTTCAGCTTTCCTGACAATGTATTTTGCATATTCTTTTGGCTTTCACAGTGATAAGCATGTAAAAGGTAATCTTACCCTCTCGCCAGGGAAGGCGATTTCAGGGTTGGAGACGGCTGCGATCTTTGCCAGAGCATGGCTGGCCTTTATTTTTCCGTTGTCAGTTCCCTCCAGGGCTAATGGGATCAAAGCCTGTCACACATAGTGAAACGGTTTAATTTCACCAAAGCAGGAGATTTAGATTTACTGAAGTATCTACTGGGTTTGTGGTCTTTTACCTTTCCTCCACCTTGAGCTACAATCGTGCCACGATCTTTAATATCATCTGCCAAGGCAAGAAACACTCTGGGTGGACAAAAATAGTAAGAGCATTAACTTCAGCAGCATAATAGACGACAAATCAATAGGCCATATTAGATTTTAGAATGGTGGTTTCAGCATCAGGGTCTAGATTTAAAAACACTGAATGTAGTACCAAAATAAATTCATAAAAATATATTTGAAAAATTAAGATAAATAAATAAATGGTCTTTTATTAATATTAAACAAAACGACAATTGTGGTGTTTAAATGACTCTTGAATTTCAAT
>NW_015760371.1:0-587 GCF_001515625.1 Sinocyclocheilus rhinocerous
CCACAACTCCCTCTCCACCAACCACAGAACCCCCTCTAGTCAGCATTGCCCCGCCCACCACCACAGCCACGCCCACTACAGAGCCCATAACAACAGTTTTAACCACTTTATTATCTACCTCAACCACAGAGATGCCAACCACACCCGAGGCCACCACCGAACCAGAGACAACGTCTCCAACAACCACCGTCCTGCCTGTTACAACCACCACTGTCATTACAACTGAGACCACAACGTCAGAACCGACTTCAACAACCTTCACCACAGAGACAACATCTGTCTCCACAACAACCGAGGAGCCCTCAACTACCACAGCAGCCGTACCAACAACCTCTGAGATATTGCCTTCACCCTCCCCTTCACCGGAGACAGCAGGAATAACAACAGTGCTTCCTCCATTCCTTCTACCCACAGGGCCTTGCACGGTAAGAGTTCACTGAATAAATAAAATTGTAAAACTTGCAGGTAAAGATTAAGAATCAGAGAATTGTTAAAGTCTCATTCCTAGTATGTCTGAGTGTTCTAAGAAAAATATGTTTTGCCAGTGATATGTTTTGATTCATCTTCCCTGAGATATCAGTGATGGA
>NW_015760372.1:0-587 GCF_001515625.1 Sinocyclocheilus rhinocerous
CCCTGGGCGCTTCAGCTAAAAGAGCAGTTTCCTCTAAAAAAGCAATCACGGAAGATTCTCGTCTTTTTCAAGATGCTGTTTCGTCCGTGTTCTTCTGGATGCGGTCGTTTACTGTCCTCTGTCGACGGCCACGATCGCTGTCTTCAGTATCTGGGCCTTCAGCACGCTGAAGCGGCATTCGTGGATGAGTCATGCGTCTTCTGCGGATGCATGTCCATGGCATCGCTGCGATCGCGTCTCTCCTTCCTCAAGGGGAGTGGAGCAGACCCCTCTGCCGCTACCCATCCCGGTTTCTCTGCCATGAGCAGAGGACCGCCGGCTAACGCTCTGGGACATTTGAGGGTGACAGTGAGAGCTTCTCTGCCGGCCCACGCCCCACGGATCTCTCACTCCTCTCGCAGTGCATGTTCTGTGCGGCTGCCGGATGATTCTGCTGGGCCGTCTCGTGGCGGTCCCAGTGTGTCATTTGGTGGGCCACCTGAGGATCAGATGTCGATCGCAGTATCGGGGATGGGCTATCGGCCTCTGAGGAGGAAGATTCAGCGGGGCTGCCCCCCTCAGGTGTTGTCGCCACTGCTGAATCGGAC
>NW_015760373.1:0-587 GCF_001515625.1 Sinocyclocheilus rhinocerous
CTCCCGAAGTGTTTCCAATTTTGTGTGCCGTATGCATCAGACGTTGTTCAGCCAACGGTCCGTGGGGGTGACGTCTGAGGCTGAGACTATGGTTGCCTTAACAAACATCACTAAAATGATGAGAGAGAAGGGTTATTATTTTCAGTTGCAGATGGCCTCACTGAATCTTCCTGAAATTCTCAGTCATCTGACATCTGACCCTCAGGTAGAATAATGCGCTATTTAAGACAAATTTGAAATGGTATGGAAAGAACTCTATAAAATACCCAGTAATATCACAGGCTGCATTCCATTCAATTTGGAATTTCCAACTTCCTACTTGGAAAATTGCAATTGCATCAGACTTCCAACTTGGACCAAAATTTTAAAACCTGACTTGCATGCGATAACTTTGTGTGATGATCAGACTGAAGTTCAAGTCATTGACTGATAATCTTGAATATTCTCCGCCAGTAAGCTGTTAACTAGAGTCTGCTTCATTGAGTCAGCTGATTCATGAACAAATCACTCCGACTGGTTTTGTGAACTGAATCAACCAATTCATTGAAAAGATCTACTCTTCTCAAGAATGCATCAGGGAGAGCAAA
>NW_015760374.1:0-587 GCF_001515625.1 Sinocyclocheilus rhinocerous
ATATGACAGAGGAAGAGTCTGAGTGTGTGTGTGTGTGTGTCTGTGTGTGTCTGTGTGTGTCGAGTTTTATGACAATTTATATGTACGTACACTTGCATATGTACATCAGCAGGCTAAGATTTTGAATCTGATAAACCTATAAAACAAAATTTACCCAGGTGGTTTATAAAAAAGCCAGTCCAATTTTTCATCAGTGTTGGTATTTTTTCCATTTATTTTTCCCATAGGGATTTTAAAGTCTTTGTTAAAGTGTTATAAGCCCTAATCCAAGCCAACCAGCTACAAGGTGAATCACAACATTACAAAATTGTATTTGAAGCATGTTTTTATTTGCACTTAACGACTTTAATGAGGGAAAAACTACAATCCCATGAGGCTTTGCGAATGACAATCAAATAAAAAATGATGGAAACATATAAACCTAGACATTTAAAGTTGTTGATTATACTTTAAACAATTTATTTTAAGTGTATTGCTTTTTTATATATATATATATTTGTTTTTTTTTGTTTTTTTATTTTTTTGTTTTTTTTTATTATTTATATTTAGGGGAAGTCGTGGCCTAATGGTTAGAGAGTCGGACTCGT
>NW_015760375.1:0-587 GCF_001515625.1 Sinocyclocheilus rhinocerous
CACACACACCTACAGCTGAAGTCATGGACGTGTGTGTCTCTGGTTCTGTTCCTGCAGATTTGACAGAGTCTTTGCTTGAGAATCCTGTGAAGTGAGTCTGAAGTATTTGACTCTTTGCCAGTGATTTCTCTGTATTTTTCCGTCGGGATTTCATCCTGTTTTTCTCTCGTCAGGCCGGCAGAGGAGACTCTCGGTGTCAGCGGCCTCAGTGACGTGAAGGACATTCTGTGTGAGTTAATCAGGGACGGTGCTTTATCCCCATCAGCGCTGGATCTGTCCCGATCAGGAACACTTCATCTGAGCAGGTCAGCTTCACAAATGAGCTCACTAGGATGGTTAAAGCAACCTAATACAGCTTTGTAGTAGTTAGAGCATGTATTATTCCCTCTTATGGTGTTAGTCAATGTTTCTTTCATCAAAAACAGTCATAGTCGAGTTATTCATGAGCAGTTTTTGCTCAGATGCAATGTTGATTTAGTATGATATTCTAGTTTTTATTAATATTTTGTATTAAGTTTATATTTTTCCATTGTCTTTTTAATTTTAGTTAACATTTTATTAGTTTTGTAGTTTTTTTTATATGGTTT
>NW_015760376.1:0-587 GCF_001515625.1 Sinocyclocheilus rhinocerous
TTTACAGATTTTGCTTTTGGCTTAAAATACTGGGGTAGATCATGATTATCTGGAGAGGCGATGCAACTTGTGTACATCCCTCCGAACTGATGAAAAAAAGAGAAGGAACTCGTTCGAGTTTGCATCCTCTTTCGAGGGGATTTCTGCTCGTTTTTTATTTTTAGAGGATGTTGTAGAAGGTACACTTTCCTTTCCTAAATGAAACCAAATCTGGATATATCGTCACAGTAAGGCTGTAATTGCTATGGCAAACTATTGTAGTGCAAATAATTCTGTCATTATTCAGTAGTTTTGAAGTACAGTTTGAAGAGGATCGGTTAAAGATCATTTGGATGGTTTTTCGGTGTCATATAAGCAGATATACAGCATTAAGTGGAATTCTTTTAGACACTGTTGGGTCCTTTTTTACAATAAATGGATTAATTGTGTTTCTGTTTGAAAGCTTCTCAACACAATCTCAACTGCTTCGTATTTTATTTTGTCGCAAAATGTAACGATATTTTTTGCCCCAGATTTTTATATAAAGTTGGATATATACTCACAATATAAACTATATAGCAACTGCTTGATTGCTTGTATTGTCGCAA
>NW_015760377.1:0-587 GCF_001515625.1 Sinocyclocheilus rhinocerous
ATATACCCCAGCGACTTAACACTGCTTTTGTGCTGCAGGGTCACCTGAACACCAAAACCCCTGACGTCTAACTCACCCGTCTCTGCTTGTGATCTTTCGACAGACGTTTTTGAGGGCGAGACGTGACAGCGGAGATTCGTGATTCTTCTGGTTTTCTACAGGAGACGCTAAGGGAGGAAGAGAGAACGTACGTATAAAAAAGACCATTTAAAATGTTTAAAAAACAATGAATATATCAGTAAAGTCGACTGATAGTAAGGAACAGAAACAAGTTGAATTGAGTTGAATAATGTCACTATCGTCTTCAGTAGAGCTGAATTTGTTTCCGAATCGATGTATTCTGCAACACTGACAATGCAAATGTTCGTTTATTATAGTGAAGCAGCACTGAAACAATCTGTATTGCATAAAGCGCTGCGCAGAGAAACATGTGTTGGTGAATATCTACGGAGGATGCTGGCGTTAGGATTGCAACCCTAGCTGGCGTCGTTAGCTATGTTTCCATCACCCTGTTTTTATGCGCGTTTTGAAGTAACGAGTGAATTTCGGGAAAAAATACCTTAATTCGCAAAAAAGTTTTTACGCTC
>NW_015760378.1:0-587 GCF_001515625.1 Sinocyclocheilus rhinocerous
ATTACTGTTTTACTGTATTTTTGATCAAATAAATGGAGCCTTGGTAAGCTTAAGAGATTCTTTCAAAAACATAAAAAAAATCGTTTTTATTCCAAATATTTGTCATCCTTGTTGAGTTTCAGTGATAAAGTAGCCTAAAGTGATTTAAAAAAAAAAAAAGTATTTATTTTTTGCAATACACACATAAAATGTCCCTACAACCTGACAGATGTCACTGAAATAGGTGTCGTAAAAAAAACCCACTTGTCTCTGTGACAGCCCTGGGCTCTGGAAACAGCAAAAAAGAGTGAGGGGAGCAGCTTGAATGGGTTGAAATCCACTGACATAACTGTGAACCAAGTCACTAGTTCTCCAGTCTGCCCTTGACCCCAAACAATTAGTATTACAACTTCAAGGCTGCCCAACATCTAACTGCTAGAAATAGTGACAGGGATGATAAATATAGCAGTCTATCATACTTGACCTGAACACAAGGTGTCTCTCCTAATGGGTCTTGGGACAATGTGCCAGGGTCAAGTAATTATGAGGCCACTGGAGGACCATGACCGGTGTATGAAGGTTAATTGCTTTGTCACTGAAAAAAAAAA
>NW_015760379.1:0-587 GCF_001515625.1 Sinocyclocheilus rhinocerous
TACCCCAGCGACTTAAGACTGCTTTTGTGCTCCGGGGTCACAAATATGAATCGTGATATTTTGACTCTGTAGAGCTTCTCGGAGTGTGAGGACAGTATTTACACGGAGCCGGGCGACGCCGTGTCTGAATGCAGAGGTACAGAAACATCGTTCACGCACTCCACAACAGCGTGTTGATTATTAATGCTTCAATATGGAAATGATGGCTTACAAAAACACTGAATCTAAGCTGGGGTGTGTTCCAGAAAGCACGGTTAACTTAGCGTCAGCTAAACCCTGAACTTCCGGTTGATTAACCCCAAACCTTGCTTACTCGAGGTATGTGTATATGTATTAAGACTCAAGACATTCTCAACAGATCGACGAGTCGCTATGGAAACGGACGCTTTGTTTCTTTCTTCTTCTTTTGTTCAATGGTTGTTTACATGCTTTAGTGCATATCGCCACCTAATTGACGGTTGTGCAATCATTTTTAATTTTTTCCCGTTTAATCTTTAATCCTTGAGAATATGAATTATGTTGTTTGATGCTAATTATATATCAAGTCATATCAGATATGTATTTTGATTTAGAATTTAGACATTATA
>NW_015760380.1:0-587 GCF_001515625.1 Sinocyclocheilus rhinocerous
TGAATTGTGGGAGATCTCTCTCAATTATATGCTATAAGATTGCCGTCAAACTGCATTCAAATTAGTGTGTTAGCAATTAGCAAAGGACTGCATCGCCTACAAAAACACTAAAAAACAACAGCTAAATAGCTATTTAGCTATAATGCAACAGTGCTCGGCCACTTTTTCAGTGGCATTTGATTTTTTCCCATTCATTTTCCCATAAGAGATTTTAAAAAGTCTTTGTTAAAAAGTTATGTCATGAACCAAACCAACCAGCTATGTGGACATGAATGTGCTTTGTAGATATAGGCTACCTTTCTGAAATCCAAAATGAAATAAATGTTTTGCATCATGAGTTGTATTAGCAACACTTCAGCGTTTGAAAATACAACTTCTAACCAATCGCCATTACTTTTTAATTAATTTTGCAAAAAAAAAAAGACAAAACAAATGTATTACTTAACTTAATCCTCTTCGTCCTAAGTGAGACATAAGGCCGCAACTAACTCTCCATCTGAGTCTGTCCTGGGCTGCGTTTTCCGATAATGCTGTCTCTTAGTGCGCTACGAAGACTCTAAAGGTATGCCTTAACTAAAGGTGTACCA
>NW_015760381.1:0-587 GCF_001515625.1 Sinocyclocheilus rhinocerous
CTGTCTGTCTGTCTGTCTGTCGTTCTGTCTGTCTGTCGTTCTGTCGGTCTGTCTGTCTGTCTGTCATTCTGTCTGTCTGTCGTTCTGTCTGTCTGTCTGTCTGTCTAACCAGTATTTTCAATCTCTTTTAGGTGTAGGACGAACAACCACAAGAGTAAGCAGTTCTAACAAAGACGGCCTGAAGTCAGTTGACACCTGAGACTGATCGCACAGAATCAACACTGACAGTTGCTGAGAGACTTCAATTTTACTTTTACCACAATGGCCTTGTTGAATGTTACTCTTCCCTGGAATGTCTCTTCGGACCTCAACCACATCCATTTCAAATCCAACCTCCCAGAATTAGAGGACACACAACCTACGGTGAAGAACTGGCCAGCCCTGTTCATTCTGGCGTTCATATTTTTTACTGTTGCAGGGAATATACTGGTAATTATGGCCGTGTCCATCGAGAGAAAACTGCACAATGCCACCAACTACTTTCTATGCTCACTGGCCGTGGCAGACATGCTGGTGGGATTCCTAGTAATGCCAGCCTCTCTAATTAGTATTCTTTACAGTAAGTACTATCCAAAAAAAAAAAAAAA
>NW_015760382.1:0-587 GCF_001515625.1 Sinocyclocheilus rhinocerous
AGCAGAGACTGTCTGAATTTGCAAACACTAGTGTTGCCAGAACTTTTTCTTGTTGCCATAATGTCCCTTTTCAGTTGTTTCAATGCCATTGTGAGAATGGCTGTGGTCAGAGGACAGCCTTGACGCAGTTTTCTGTAGTCATTATTGGAGCTGGCCTTGGGGAGGAGATTCTCCAGAATGCTGAAGTCCTTTGGAGGTGTAGGGGTAATTTGTTTAAGAGACGAGAGACATCGCTTCAGGAAAGACATCTTGATTTTTTGGGAGCATTTTGCAAAAGTTACACAAATGCGATCACCACTTGTTACCCTTTTTTTTCCCCTAAAAGATGATTTTAGAAAAACCTCAAGGCGTTTGGCTAAAATGTGAGCAAAACTCAAATAGTCAATGTTGAAACAATGCATATTGTTTGAGACAGGCAATGGTTTTACGAAACGTTTCGGAACATATTTAGACTTCAGCATCATGTTGTAGTTTATCTTTAAGATTTCTGTCAATGGAAGGTCATTCTTCTTGTAGTCATAAACACTAAGTTTATCAGGAGTTTGTTGTTGTGAGTCAGGTAAAGATCTGATGGCATCCAGTATTTC
>NW_015760383.1:0-587 GCF_001515625.1 Sinocyclocheilus rhinocerous
AATATAGAGAAAAAGAAAATATCAGTAGACAGAATTGTGAATGTGAATTCTAGTAATGTTACTGGAAGACCGTTTGTTCATGACTTTGAGAGAATGTTTAATGTTAGCTGGGAGGCTTTGGAGGGGTAACACTGAACTCAAGTGACCCTTCGCAAAGACCCGCCCCCTTAGTTACTGTTGCTACATCCGACAAGCCATGGCGCTCTCACCCCAAACATCATGTTTGTACGCAGTGAAAAATACATCGCGGAGCGAAGAGGACACTGACAACACGCCCACAGACAAGACAGAGCAGGTTACTTTTGGTGTGAAACAAAGTCTCAGCTTTTAAATTTGGCCTTTTTTAAAGAAATTCCAAAGATAAATAGCATTTTGTGGCTCTTTAATGTGACTTGACAGATCACTGTAGCACCTCAGTTCAGGCGGCGCGTGAACCGATCACCTCTTCCTCTTTACTAGTTACAGCACGAAATAAACATGAATAATCATCAGAAAGTATCTTGTTTCAACCGCAGAAAGACGTCAATACACACCATTTTCATGTTCAAGTCCACCGACGTTAATCTACTCTCCTGTCTGGTTTGTTT
>NW_015760384.1:0-587 GCF_001515625.1 Sinocyclocheilus rhinocerous
TAAACGTTCATGTAAGACATAACAGATGATGTTTGTGTGAATCTCACCAAGACATTTCTCAATAATTTCTCAATTATCAAAAATATTGCGATTATAATTTTTTGTCAACATCACACACCTCTAACGACGGCATCTCTGATCTTTAGGGCTGCCCCCTAATAGTCGACTAACTATTAGTCGACGAGAAGAGGCTTGGTCGACCAATATTTTATTAGTTGCTTAGTTGCAGAAAAAAAATAAATTACAAAAATTAAAAAATCTGCTGGAAGTGGTGAGGTCATGCCGTTCGTGACGGGCAGATCGTTAACAGCTGGTCTTTGTGGTAATACATTCATTGACCTCAAATATGGCTTATCTGAAATATGTTAGTAGCAGCAACACTCAATCTAATGTTAACCTAAAAACTGTGTGCTATTGAAGTGTCTGTGTGGAGTGTTGAAGCTGAACAGTAGCGCGCTCACTGCAGGACAGATGGAGGCGCCGGAGCGCTCACTTGCTCCTAAAATACTCATTTAAGAGTAATACATCTTTCGAAGCTGTAAAAACTCTACGTTTATTTGTGTGCACTCACAATAACAACAAAACAT
>NW_015760385.1:0-587 GCF_001515625.1 Sinocyclocheilus rhinocerous
GCAGAAATATAGAAAATTCTAAAGGGTTCACAAACTTTCAAGCAGGACTGTATTAAATATTCAGTATTAATATAATATAATTAATATAATATACTATAACACTGCTGCTGGTCTTGGCGTCATTTTCACAACCCTTAAAAACATTTTACTTTTACTTTTAAACAGGACTATGTCACATGCGTATTGGTTTAAAGTTTTGTGAACACATGTAATTCAATCAGCGAACAAACTGTGTGTGTGGTCTGGAGACATGCCGTCTCATGCCTGAATATCTCTAATACTGACCTCAGGCCATCCTCATCGTCACAGTACATGTTCTTCCTCCCTGTTTGCTTATGCTTTGACACTTCTGTACAGCTGCGCAATTTATTTCATTAGAAAGCTCTGTCATTCCTTGTCTGTTCCACCTCATCCAGGCATCCATTTGTATTTCCATCTTCTTGTCTCCTTCCTTCTTGCTCTGAATAAACAACTTACCTCATCACCATTGTTGTGCCTCTGTTCTCTTGCTTGTCAAAGTGCCTCCTCGGAATTCAATTACACAACTGTTGTTTTATGATGTTGTCTTGTCAGCTGATGACGGATTC
>NW_015760386.1:0-587 GCF_001515625.1 Sinocyclocheilus rhinocerous
TGCAAATGCGATGTGGCAGAGGAATTGAGCTTAATTTATTAGCAGCGTTTACACGGCCCCTGTTTCCTTCACCCAGCTAACACAGCTGACTGCGTGTAAATGAAGGAAATCATCAGGTTCATGCAAAATGTAAATAATTAATCCTGACATAAATAGAAGGGGCCATTATGAAAAGCAACTCTGAGTTGATGCAGCCTGGCTGCTTTAAACGAGAGTATTGTGCGGTTTGACAGTGAGAATTCAATTCCGAGCTCTCGTGTGGTGTATAATGTCACTTGAGGAGCGAGACATCTATTGGCCTTGAAGCTGGCGGTAATGATGTTTTTCCTGTCAGAGCTTTGAAAGAATAAGAGGTCAGACCTGCCCGCGATTATTTTTCATGTAATGGTGCAGCCCAGAGCAGCAGATTCAACAAACAATTTCAAAACAAATCATACTTCTTATCATTCTCACACTTTAAATTCATGGAAAAGATTAGATTATAGTGTTTATAATCTTGTTATTAAAGAGGATGAAATGGCTTAGATTCACAGGGTCAAGCTAAATGACTCCGCTGAGGGAAAGTGGTTATTGATGGCTCCAGCGTT
>NW_015760387.1:0-587 GCF_001515625.1 Sinocyclocheilus rhinocerous
TTTTTTTTTCCTCTTCATTTCTTAGGTTTTCCATTGACAGTGGGAACCCTTTGGTGGGGATGCCTTAAAATGTAAGGGTTTGTGGACCACACTTTCATAAGGATCACAATCACTGTGTAAACCGACTCTTTGAATGTGGAAATTGTGATTGTGATCTCCATTGTCCTTCAACAAATGGAAAATAAGGCCCAACAAATAAATTCTACAAGACATTTTGTAGTTGACATGAATCAATGAATATCTTCACAGACATCTGAAACCAACACATGGCTGAGTGTCACTGTCAGCATATGTGTCAGGTTTCTCAGTATGAGATGAGACATAAGCGAGAAACACACTGCCATGAGTATCACTCAGCTCTTCTGCGCTTTGTGGGGAAAAGGGGGTTTTCAGGCTTAAATTTTTCCCCTCTTTTTATTACAGTAACTACATTTTTTTTTCCTCTATATACAGACCTTTCACTGGCCCGTCACCCGGTCCCATATGTGCTGCTGTCCCATTCTTCATGTCTTGTTGATGGCCGTCACTGATGGTCATGTTGGCTACACCAGATGCTATGTTGTTCCCAGGAGAGTGCTGAGAGTCAC
>NW_015760388.1:0-587 GCF_001515625.1 Sinocyclocheilus rhinocerous
TGACAGTTCTTAGAACCGTTCGGCCCGATAGTGGAAAAGCGGCTTCTGTCTTTTACTCGCTCTCCAACCACCTGCTCAGCCAGCGTGAATGAGCTGTTGCCAGTGTCAGCGGATGTACGTCTAAAGCCATCACCCAATGAGAAGTGTCATATCCGACAGATGATCCATCAGCATCCTTCAAATATTATTCACACTTTCTCTGGTGAAGATAAGGTTTACCCAGGGTTCAAAATTAACTTTTGCCACCACTTTGCAATGGCGAGTGAAGGGGAAAATTTACCGGCCATACGTGTTTCTTCCAGCCATGAAAATATATTTTATTAAACACTTTTTGTTCAGTTTTTAAAGACTGAATTGCACATGTCTTCGCATCAGCGAAGGTCAAAGTATTATTTATTTTTTTATTTTTTACAACAGCCATTTAATGTTTTATCCACTCCCAACATCCATCTCATTTTGCGTTTACCGAATGTTCAGCTAAAATAAATTCATTGGGCATCAAACTATTAGCATGCAATTAGCATTGACAAAGATATGTGATTAACAACAGCTAATGTCACATCCTGGTCACGGCAGTGAAGCGTGAC
>NW_015760389.1:0-587 GCF_001515625.1 Sinocyclocheilus rhinocerous
TCATTTTCTGGGATAAGTTCCCCAATCATCAATGGAATTAGTCGTAACAAAGTCCAGTTCTCGTGACCATTTCCACCGATTGTACCATTGATGCTGAAACTCCTGGGTATTTTGTTTGGGCGGTTGGTCTTATCAGAGAATAAGTACGGGAAATTCTGTATAGCAGAATTTAATTCATCCAATGTGAAATACTTATCGGAGATCAACTTTTTAAGACACAAACTAAGTTCAAATGGTATAATTCCCTCCAAGAGGTCATGCAGAAAGTCAGGTGGGAAACTTGTGACTGTATGAAAGTAGGTCAGCTTGTTCAAAACACAATCACTTTTGACACCATTTACATTCTGTACATGTTGATTTTGTTGAACCTCCAAAACATTTGCCTCATGAGTTAATTTGGTCCTAAGTGGAAATAACCCACCTCTCACTTCATTTGTCTGAATGTCTCTACGGCTTGCTGAACAAAATCTGCAAAATTTATCAACAGTGAATGATTCCTGGAAGCCAGCAAGCGAATGAGCTGCTAAATTATCAGCAGAGACAAAAAGCACTGTGCCTTTGACGGTAGCTCCTAACCTCTGAATGAA
>NW_015760390.1:0-587 GCF_001515625.1 Sinocyclocheilus rhinocerous
TTCACGTGCTCAGCTGATGAACTGCCACGTTAGTGCAGGCACACGTCACAAAGTGTTGCTCAGGCGGCTCCTTGCTGCCTTTTTTGACCGGTGAGTGAAGTTTTTGACCTTTATTCAGCAGGAAATAAAATATTGTAATTAGTATTTATAGAAATTGTTCATACAAAAATAAAATGTCAAGTCACCCTTATGACTTGCTTTACTCAGAATGGAGATGTTTAGCATAATGTCCAAGTTGCTTTTTCCCATACAGTGAAAGTTAATTGTCATACTGTTTGGAATGATATGAGAGAAAATGAAATATTTTCATTTTCTTTCAGAAAAAGAAATGTAAATTTTTGGAGTGAAATAGCTCTTCAAAAAACAAACAAAAAAACTTGTTAATGGGAACTTGACCAATTATTTTAGGGTTTTAAAAAGTTTTTTTTTTGATGAAGTAAGTTTTATTGGTTTGGAATCCCAATTGCTCTTGCAATTTACAGGTCAGATTTTTGTGTTTCTTTTTCAAGTGTATCATCCTTTATTTTACCTGTAGAAGCACCCTTGCAAACAGCTGTGGGACAGGCATTCGGTCCTCCACAAATGAC
>NW_015760391.1:0-587 GCF_001515625.1 Sinocyclocheilus rhinocerous
AATTAAGTTCTAACAGCGTGCATCAACAACAGTCCCTGTGCGTTCCCTGCTTCACCGTGAGGAACAATGAGTCCAATACCTCCTCCCGAGAGAAAGTCTGCTCAGCTTATTTTATCCATCCTCAATACTGTGTGTATTCTCTTCCCACTGCTCCCTGAATTAATGGGCCCTCTAAAGCCTACATCGAAGCAGAGAGCTGCTAATGGACGTCTAGCTATCTGCAAAACCAACACATCAAAAATGTAGTTCCTATGGGAAGACTCCCGAGAGATTATCCATCAAGCCATCTGTAAGTTAAGACATTCTGCTACAGGATTCACTTTGCTGAAACAGGCAAACCATTTGAATGGGGCCCACTGGAGTCGAACAAGCAGCTGTTTATACAAAATCTTCTCCAATCTGAAATGTTGTGAACTGCTTAAGGGATCTACAAGTAGCTATGAAATGAATATTCATCTCCATTTTTCCCCAACGTGTGAAAGTCTAATCAGACAAATGTTTTATAAAGTTTGTACCAATCGAACAACCATCTGTCACTAGAAACCATTAGGGTTGTGACGGTGAGGAAATTTTCCCACCGGTTAATC
>NW_015760392.1:0-587 GCF_001515625.1 Sinocyclocheilus rhinocerous
TCTTGCATAAGAGCCTGGTTGCTCCAGATGTGTTAACACAGAATGTAGGGCTGTGTTTATAGCACTCCCCTGTTGTCCTGTTGGCTCTATATGCAAACTGGTGCTGGTCCAGACCGAAAGGGAGCGAGCACTTAGTGTGCTTTAACACCAGCCTTTCAAAGAACTTCATGACAGTGAAGTAGAGGTAAGAGCTACAGGTCTGTAGTCACTGAGGCTACTGATAGGTGATTTTTTTAGGGATAGTCACAATGATGGAAGATTTGAAGCATTAGGGGACAGTGCAGGTGGACAGAGAGATGTTGAAGATGGAGGTAAAAACCTCAGTCAACTGGTCCGCGCAGTCCCTCAGTACTCTCCCTGGAATACCATCGGGTCCAGCCGCTTTCCTGGGATTAACTCTCCAGAACACTCTCCTGATGTCCTCCTTACTCACAGTGAGTGTCAGGTGGCTGTAGATGGTGCTGATGTGAGCCTGGTCTCTGCCTCTGTTTGCTCAAAGCGTGCAAAAAAAATAATTGAGCTCCTCAGCCAGGTTACTGCTGGTTAGATCTTTAGGGCCCTTCAGGTTTGTGAGGTACTTAATGCCC
>NW_015760393.1:0-587 GCF_001515625.1 Sinocyclocheilus rhinocerous
GAAATGCAATCAAGAGTGCATTGTGAATGGGTAACTATGAGCAGGGCTTCTATCAGCACATGATTTGAGACTGAGCAGCTCAGAGAAACAGGAAGGATGACATCAAGCCGACTGCCAGAGCCCTTCATTACCTCATAGGAAGGAAATGAGGCTCTACGAGGCCAATAAGCAGCAACACCACAGACCCACTGAACATTTGCCCAGCCAGGCTTCGCAGGAAAAATCCATCAAAGTGATGAATGGGACTGCTCTTCACTGAAGACGTTAAACTGAACAAATGGATTCTTTAATTTACAGAGGGTGGAAGGGGTTGGGCTGCAATCAGCAATAAAAACTGGATTTCAGAAATCCGAATGGAAAATAGCAGATGTCTTTTCATAAAGAGCCGGTAGCTTCATCGGCAGAGCAGCCGAGACCGATGGAGCCCAATCGCTGTGACGAAGAACCCAACGTAAAGAGGCTTCCACGGGTCGAGCGGCTGGTCCGAGACGCTTTAATCAGGCCAGGATCCCTAATGAATGAAGGCTGAGAGTCTGCTGAGGACTGGAGGAAGAGGGCAGGCAATTTCTGGAAATGATTACTGACTC
>NW_015760394.1:0-587 GCF_001515625.1 Sinocyclocheilus rhinocerous
GCTCCCGCAGGAGCCTTTTCTGTATTTCCCCACTGCCGCAGCAGTCCCCGCTCCCGCAGGGGCCTTGTATTTTGTCTGCAGTGCTCGCAGAAGCCATTTTCTCTTTTCAGATGCCGTAGTCTTTCAGCATCCCTCCACCACCCCGACTCCTCACCTTCAACCCGTTCCTACCCCAGCACGGGGAGGAGCTATTTCCATTGAACTCTATTGGTAACAACATAACTTGTGACCATATTAATTGGTTGAGCAATGGCCATTTTTACGAAACTTGACACAGATAGACAGCAAGACCCTCCCCATGGACGCGCAACAAGTTTTGTAAAATAAAAATGCCAGTAATTGAAAACAGCCACTAAAAAAAAAAACCTCCACAAATTATCCATGAACATGATCCGTGAAGTTGAAAATTGGTATGCATCTTCTTTAGTGGACATCTTAACATACTTTAAAATGAATCACATCTTGTACATCTTGTAAAATTGAATATGTGTACCGATTTTTGTGAAAATCAACCACAAGGTGGCACTATTATAAATAATTTTGTTTAACCCTTAAATGCATACCTCGGGTCTTTCGCGACCCGGGAC
>NW_015760395.1:0-587 GCF_001515625.1 Sinocyclocheilus rhinocerous
CACACACACACACACACACACACAGACAGACACACACACACACACCAGAATGAGTGTTAATAAATCACTTGAGGTGCTGCTCTATTATCAAGTCACCTATAAGAGATACTGTCAGACACAATGCACGGCAAACATTGTGTTTCATACACAACCGTGAGTACCTTACAGCTTATGCACATACAGTAAGCATAGAAATGAAGCAAATTATTTTAAGAGCATTTGACAGATGGATAAAGGACACACAAACATGACCTCAAGTGCTTTATTGCTTTTAAAACATTTTGCACATTTAACCATACAAATTTTATTTACTTTTTTTTTAATGCATTTACAGTTTATTTATTTTTAAAAATTTCTTCCTTTGTTTATTTTTTTTAAGAGTCTACCACTTGGAAGTTTCCCAAATGTATGCAAGATTGTTAGACACATTTTACATATTTAAATTATACTTATTTTCTTTATTTACTTTATTACTTTATTTATTTACTCATTCATTCATTCATTTATTTACTCATTCATTCATTCATTCATTTACGCATTCACTCACTCATTCATTCATTCATTAATTCACTCATTCATTCATTCAC
>NW_015760396.1:0-587 GCF_001515625.1 Sinocyclocheilus rhinocerous
ATATATATGTGTGTGTGTGTGTGTGTTATATATGTTTATATTTATGTTGTAAATATAATTTATGTTGTACGATGATTTAAGTGTCTGCTGTGTTCAGTAGTCCATATATTTTTACTCAGAGCCAAGCTATCTTTGCTGAGTAAGCAGGCATGTTGGCCATTGTTGTAACAGTAAGTGAATATTTGCGTTCTTGCAAGCTTTTCTAAAATATTATGTATACTGTGTTTGTGCTCGGCCAACACAAGCAGTCCCAGGAGATCCTGGCAGCTTTGCTGACAGAAGCAGCGTGTGCAATATTCCAGCAGTTATTATTCTGAAATCTGTTTATCTTGTTTGCCTTTAATGGCCTTTACAACTGCATTTACAATTTTATGCTTCTCTCTTTTGCTCTCTAGGCTAAACTAGAGATGGATAAATATCTGTCTCCACAACCTGTGGCTCTCCCCGACCCAAAGAAGTCAAGACGAGAGAGCATCTCTGTAATGGACCAGTTTTTTGGGGACGACCACGGGTCCCCCTACAGCATCAACATGAATGTCTTCCTCCCCGACATTGCTTACCTAAGAACGGGAATGTGCCGGCCAGCG
>NW_015760397.1:0-588 GCF_001515625.1 Sinocyclocheilus rhinocerous
AGGGGGGAGCAATCGAACTCGGGTTCGGACCAGGCAAGCAAACCAAGTGTGAAAGCACCCTTAAATATTAGTTTGTTGATTTAGTCAAAATGCCAACTCAAATTTTGAGAAACAAAAATAGCTTGAACTATCAATAAAGTGGTCTAATCGTGTCATTATGTATAGCATAAGTACCTGTGAACGGCAATGACAGATGTAAACAGTCTTGGACTTCCTGGGACCACATTGGTGAATATGAACTCAAATCTAGTGTTATTAGATTTGGTTAATATGTAAAGTGCTTCAGTCTGACCTCTCAGTTTCTGAAAAAAAAAAAAGAGGGAATTTGACATCATCTACATGAGCTATTAAAAAGGATTTGATGAAAACATGAAGCAAGATGACTCACTGAATTTGCTGTCCTTGTGGTGATATTAATAATGCAGTTGTATCCCACAGCTGTTAATAAAAAAAAATAAAATAAAAAGGTAAATAAAAGACAAGATGTCAGATAATGATTCATCAGTAGGCGCGTTTCCATTACCCTTCAAATTGCGCAAAATGAAATTGAAAATACGCCTAATGGAAACGCGTCAATTTCGCAAAAAC
>NW_015760398.1:0-588 GCF_001515625.1 Sinocyclocheilus rhinocerous
AAAAAAAAAGATGACTTCCTCCATGGCAAGAGTGGTAAAATAATCACATGCAGAAAATACAGCATATTAGAAAGTCTTAAATTAGTTATAACTACTTTCAAAGCTTAAGTATGGTATTCATACATTGAAGAGATCAGACATAAGATCACATAGCTACCACACGATTGGTACTGCTATTGCTTGTAAATTACACTTGTGAATGTTTGACATTCATGAACCTTTACAAAACAGTAAAATACTCACCTTATTGCTTCATCACCAATGTATTTGCAAGCATCATTTTCTTAATGCAAATACTCCAGAATGTATAAACTAGTCTAAAATGCACCATCATCTGAGTGCCTGCCTCAACACCACAGTGCACGAACACTTGGTACTAATTGTGTAGCTACTGTAGAAAGCAGTTTTCATGTTATGTGGGCCAAATTTACAAGTGATGCTTCAAATTCCCCTGCCTAATCTATTGGACCACCTGTGTTTGTGCACAAATCCATCTCCAATTAAACCTCAATCTCTCCATCCCTGCATAACGCTACAGACTTACCCGAAATAAACTCATTCCATGCACAATCCACAAAAAAAAAAAAA
>NW_015760399.1:0-588 GCF_001515625.1 Sinocyclocheilus rhinocerous
TTTCGGATCAGCAAGAAAAAAAAATCTATGTAACTTTGCTTTCCAAAAGTACGATACCACAGCAAAAACTTTTAGCCTAAGAAAGTTCAAACATTTTTAAAGAGACAAGTAAACAGCCAGTAAAAATAACAGTGCGTTTCCACTACAGCGTCAAATCTGCGCTCAGTGCCCCTGGCAACGCCACTGCTTTCGGGGTGTGTTAAATTACGGCAAGAGCACACCTCTGAAAACAATGTTTACACCCTGTTTACGTTTCATCTACTTCTTTGCACAGCGATTGGTTGTCGCCCGGCATTTTTCGTTCGATGTTTGCATAAAGTCGAGGAATGCCCAAACTTTTTGACACTCTTGGCCGCTCTCAACACTTTCTCTGCACCGCTTTCAATCCCATAATACAGGTTTGATGAGCATAATGACAGCTGCAGGTATTATTAGGCTGCTGCCCCGTTAGGACCTGATGCACGGATCCAATATAGCCTAATGACACACATCCGATTTCTTTCTCAGCTGTTCTCGTAAGATACAACAGACTGCATTTGCCAAAATGATTGTCGAGATCGGTATTTTGTCATAATTTTATGTATATGC
>NW_015760400.1:0-588 GCF_001515625.1 Sinocyclocheilus rhinocerous
AATCCAGGGTGGCTAATGTTGCTTCTGTTCCAGATATTCAATTTTCCGTGAGTTCCTATTGAATCAGAAGCATGTTTTTGGTCATTCTCATCTGAACTTCTGTCCGTTTTTGAACGTCTGTACTTCTGAAGCGATCTGTTGTTTTTAATGTATGTTCTATTTCTGCCGTTTTATCATAGGAAACCTTAACCTCTCTTCTGCAATCTGTTGAAGTTGTGCAGACTGAGTAGTGCACTCTGCTAAGCCACTGATCTCGAACCTTTCAAGTCGTGGGTTCGAATCCAGGGTGGCTAACGTTGCTTCTGTTCCAGACATTGGTTTTTCCATTTGTATTGAGTCAAAAATGTGGTTTTGGTCATTCTCATGTGAACTTCTTTTCAATTTTAGAACTTCTGTACTTCCGAACCCATCTGTTTTTTTATGTACATTCTATTCTTCATGAACATTCTTGGCTAGCGTGCAAGTTAGTGCTTGCTCCTCTGTTTTGCTTTTTATATTTAAGCATATCTTCAACATTACAGTGACTGTATGCCCTATGTGACAGTGCGAAACAAGAATTGACTTTATTTTATGTACGAGAAATGTGGA
>NW_015760401.1:0-588 GCF_001515625.1 Sinocyclocheilus rhinocerous
AGTATTGTACTTAAGTACACTTTTTGAGTGTCTGTACTTTACTTAAGTATAATTTTTTCTGGAAACGTATGAATTTAACTTCACTATACATTTGAAAGACAAATATCGTACTTTTCACTCCACTACATTTGTATCAAAGTATTCAAAGTAGAAAGCCGTTACTATGTAGCAGCTTTGAAAGTCAGTGGATGATTTTTTTTCTTCTCTTATATTTGACCCTTTTTTTAGACAGCCTATCAGTAGTCACTCTTGTAGGGTTACGTGAAGTGATTTCCCAGCATTTTGTTTAACACTGACCAGTTACAAATGTGATATTTATTTGCAACAATTCAATAATAAAAAGTTAATATTGTGGTATATATTAGACGCAATATTGTCTAATTTTGCAAAATAGTGTAAATGAAAATATTACCTATAAAGCCACAGAAGAACTGTAGTGAGTCTCCTAACAAAGCACAATAGGTGTCAAGATCACCAGCTGGAGTGCCCATGAGCTCCAACAGAGGGCACTCCTTTGCCATTCAGTCACAGACTACATTTCCTATAAACCTTTGCCTGGACTTATTGTTGTGTGATTACTTCCACCTG
>NW_015760402.1:0-588 GCF_001515625.1 Sinocyclocheilus rhinocerous
AAAGAGAGAGTGACTGATTTGAAACAGTGAGTGGTTAACCTCCATTCAGTCCCCAATCCAACTTACTCCCCTCTGGCTGAACCCGTCAGCCTCATCTGCATGCAGAACCAGAGACGCTCGCTCACCTTTTGGAACGTACACTGCTAAATGATTGAACAGAGCGAGAGGAAATGAGATCCGTGGAATCAACTGTCACCTCCTTACAGTCGCTTCGGACTCCAACTTACTCCTCCCTGTCAGTCAATCACGACTGAGTCAGTGTCAGCGATCGACCTGTTGTCTGTTGAGTTATTCCTCCATGCTAAATCATACATCTACCTGCTGTGCCTTTTCTCAGATGGGCCTCACTTGACCGTACGGAGGTCCTCGGTTGATTCATTCCATTGTTCTTTCGTCCCGTGATCTACAGCCCATTGAATACTCAGAGCAACAATGCAGCTATTCACACGGAGCGTTCAAGGCCACCCAAACCCCATATGGCAGCAAGAGGATGCTGGGAATTTCCAGATTTTTAAAAAATCCTTACCACAAAAATTCGCTCATGTCTTTGGCAGATACTTTTCCAGTGCCGTGTGGTTCTGCTTTCTG
>NW_015760403.1:0-588 GCF_001515625.1 Sinocyclocheilus rhinocerous
TCAGGCACAGTAGGCCTATTATGCTCTCTCTTTAATTTATACTGATTTTAATTTTAAAAACCATTATATTTATAAAAAAAATAACCATTACTGTCATCAATCAAAGAGAAATCCATAATCTCGCATCCTGACACATTTCAGTAAAGGTAAAATTTAATTATGACCATAATGCCATAAAATATATTAATGATACCGAAAAATATGCTTGATTTTCATGAAAAGGGATCATTTGAATTTTGGGTGAAATTAAACCTGGCCATGTTTTCATGAGATTCTCCATATAAGCTTATACGCATTCACACATATACAAACATTATAGCAAACATTAAGATGAAGTAGAAAAGGCGTCGCAGATCTGTTTTAAAGTGAGGCTGGGCAGAGGCTTCGACAGTGTAATTAATATGGGACAAAATGATGCATCTGTTTGATTTTACTTTTCGCCAAATTTAATGCCATTTACCTTTACACTGAGCTGGCTCTGACAGATGTTAACAATTCCTGTGAACTCACATAGGTGTTATTCTAACTTTGATAAAATGTATATGAATTCATCTGCAGTGCCATTGTATTTTTTTTTTTTTTTTTTTA
>NW_015760404.1:0-588 GCF_001515625.1 Sinocyclocheilus rhinocerous
CAATCATTGTGACATTGCATAGACGTCCACTGATTTTCTACCAGGTTAATTATATTTTCTGTAAGCTAACCCAACCCCTAAACCTACCCATCGCACAAACGTGTGCAGAACACTGGATTCACATCAACAACATCTTTTGGCTGATTTATGAGCCTTTTTAACTAGTGAGGATCAGTCAAATGTTTCACTAGTGGGTTGACAATGTATTTCACAATAGAAGTGAGGACATTTGGTCAAAACAAGTACACACGCACACACACTGGGCCTCATTCGTTCATGTGTGTGTGTGTGTGTGTAAACACAAAACCTCCACATTTTTAGTTTCTCTTTATTTGACCACATGGGAATATGGTTATCCCACAGATGGCAACATTTATATGAGAAACAAACGCAGAAAGCACATGAAAATAATCTAATGCACAAAAACATGCTGCACTTTTGTGAAAGCTGACACATTTATTACTCTATAAACCTCTCTAATGTGTTTCTATAATTGATCTGCAGGTGGAACATGAACGTTTTAACCTGCATGAGTTATAAGGCACAGACATGACTGTCACGAATCCTGTACGTGGTCTTCCGTCTGCT
>NW_015760405.1:0-588 GCF_001515625.1 Sinocyclocheilus rhinocerous
AACCACTAATATGCTGCGCTTTTTCTCTTTGGTACTAATAGCTGATAGTAGCTCTTGCTGTTTGATTCAAGAATGCAACAGGTAAAGATGAAGATGCCAAAACTTCAGGATCAGTGTAGGAAAGTGAAGAATCTGAGGAACATCCCGTCCTCTCGAGCGTCACACCGCTCCTTGTGTTCATGGCATTGTCACACAGTACGTTTTAGTCGCTCCACGCTGAATAACGCATCCTCAGAAGAACAAAATCACAAGCTGCAACTTGCTGCATTTGTAAATGTACCACATCTCAAATGTGCAGCTATCAGCTGTCGGTGCTCAGCCTTTTGTTTTAATGGAAGTTTTTCCGGTGATGGACGCTCCTGTCCTGATTGCAGGGGGAGGGTTAGAAAAACAGTAGAAAGTGTACATTGTACATTGAAGGAGACAGAAAAAAACTGGTCCAGCAGAATGACCTAAAGACCCTGCCTTGTCTGACGTTGGGGGGGAGTTGAGTGAGGTGTTGTGGGCTCAAGGGGAGGTGGCTGGTCCGTGTGAGGAGGCGGTGGAGGAGGAAGAGGAGGACGGCTGCATCTGGGTGCTGAGCCCTGG
>NW_015760406.1:0-587 GCF_001515625.1 Sinocyclocheilus rhinocerous
ACAAAATAATGTTCTTTTTAGCAACATCATATGACCCCTTAAAGTATGCACTGAAACAAAATCGGTATGTGTTGTTCATTAAAAAGATCCATACATACCCAATGGCAGTGACAGGCAACATTTTACATAAAAACATCAATGCCTGAATTGTGCTGTAAATTCATTAACAAGTTAAATTCAGTAACTTGCACTGAATCAACACTTACAAAAATTAACCATGGTTTTACTAAAAAAAAAAAAAGAAGAAAAACATGGTTATTGTAGTTAAACCATGGTAACCACAAATTAACAATAGTTTAACAATGGTATTAGTAAAACTGTGATTATACAAATGGTAATCAATCTGCCAAAAAAAATTGTTACTTCACGTTTACTATAATAAAACCATGGTTAATTTTCGTAAGGGAAAGTTCCATGGCATTTTGGAGCATTGGACAGCAACTGTTGTCTAATTTCATTAACCAGTCTTCCTACAGGGGGCGCATGTTGGCGCAATAAATTAAATCTTATGTTGAACAATACGCTGTTGTTTTTGTTTGAATATTAAAACATTTGTAAACTACACTACACATATATTAATTCCAAGG
>NW_015760407.1:0-588 GCF_001515625.1 Sinocyclocheilus rhinocerous
AACCAGTGGTGCCAATATGCTGGTTTATAATATCACTATATTGTACGTGTAAATGTTTCAGTTTTCAGATTTATTATTTTCCCCATTTTTTAATCGTTTAATTGATGAAGTGAAATGTTGAAGTGACCAACCCACACCAAAAATTGTTTGTGATGTTTCTCGTGTCAATATCAAATCCAGTGCTTCCTTATTTAATGTTTGTCATGATATTATGTTTGTTCATCAATATCGTTCCACTTTTTGTTAACATTTTGAACATATAAAGCACTAAATTAGGACTTGAATTGTGCATTCATATCCAAATATTGTGTGTGTAAGACTGACAAAGTAGCACATTTATGAAATGCAACTTAGGCCTAAGTGCTGCTCAATTATTGCATTATAATATCAGATGACCTGGATTATTTGCTGCATGGTTAAAAAAATCTAAACCTAACCATCTCTGTCAGAGATTTCTGTCAGTGGCTCAGAGTTATTTGTTATACAACATGCTGGTATTTTTCATTTACAAATGTTATTGTAGGTACTCTATCAATCCTGTTTAATGAAGGCAATCAAAATAGACTTTTGCACTTAAAGTGTGATTCT
>NW_015760408.1:0-588 GCF_001515625.1 Sinocyclocheilus rhinocerous
ACTACAGTCATGAATCAGTCTCCACATGTGACAGCACATGATTCTGTTCCTGACAGCTTCTCAACAAGGCTACATCAAAATTGTATTGAAGAGAAATGTGTTTCTGTTTGATATGAAATGAGAAAGAGACAGAGCCATTCTGCAATATGGCAGGATTTCTTGTGAAATCTAAATTTTTATGAGGTCATCCCTTTTTTTAAATAAATGTGTTTGGCTAGGCCTCTTACTTCCAGTGAAAACCACTCTTATCTTCATGCTAGGCCGCAGTGATTCTCTATCTAGAGAACTGTGTGCTTCCAACTTTTTTGCAACAGTTTGGGGAGGAGTTTGAGGGCCCTTTTCGTTATAGCATGACAGTGGGTCCCATTCACTAATAATTGCGTGGATTAATCATAGTTAAACGCACAGGAAAACTTCTGTCTTATAAGATGAGGCAGCAAGATGTGTTTAGTTGAACTGTACATTTCGTAATGGATCAGTCATTAGGGGTAAACCAACCTCTCCTCATTTTTATATTGGAGGGGGAAATATAATTGGGAATCATATAAATAAATGCATACATAAATAAATACATAAATTATTATAAGG
>NW_015760409.1:0-588 GCF_001515625.1 Sinocyclocheilus rhinocerous
TAGGCCTGTACACACGGTTTGTGTCCCCATGTCCCAGTTTACCTGCAACACAAACACAGAATTTACATGTACAGAACTGCCTCTGACATGGACAATAGTAATTTAAGGTGTGTCACTTTCAGAGGCCGTGTCTGCACTTGTTTCACAACTGGCTCTATATTTTGCCTGATAAACACACTTTACGGCAGCTTTATTTGAGATAGGTTTGAGCCTGTCAGCGGATGTTATGTCTGATAGTGCTACAATACAGAACAGAGCACTCTGAAGGGTACACAGCTTTGCTGTTTCATATGTACACACTGATTTTGATCCAGAGTGTTACCATGACAAGCTTGAAAACTCATGAGTATAGTTGTTAAAATTCTTATGTTAAATAAAACTTGTCTCAAATATTGCGTCTTTGTGTGCTGTTCAATTTAAGTGAAAAAAAAACTTGAAAATCTATTTTCTCGGATAGCCATCGAGTGAACAAAAGCTATTGAGTTTTGCAGTTAGAGACTGGCCGATAGTTCTTTTTTCTGACCAATTTAGAATATTATGTTTGAATGAATTATTAAATGAAATAAAAATGACAGACAGACAGACAGA
>NW_015760410.1:0-588 GCF_001515625.1 Sinocyclocheilus rhinocerous
AATTGCTCAGATAACCTTATCCCTGGTGTGGGAAAAAAAGAAAAATAAGGCCATCAGCAGTTCTTAAAAAGGGCCCGAGCTTCCCTTTTTTGGATGAGGAAGCCCAGCGCATGGAGGAAAGCGCAAACCATTCATAATGTTTTGTGTCAACCTGGCAATTAGGAGGGATAATGTGCCTAACCAATGTCATCATCACCTGTGCTTTGGAGAGCAGGGAAAATGACTAAATGGACTAAAGGAGGAACGGAGACCAGGTGCTCGGCTGCTGGGCATTCTCCTCATGAATAGCGTTCTTTTTATACCGCCGCATTTCACAGCGACGGCGGTAAGCGTCCCGTCAGAACCACATCCTAGCAAAAAGAGTGAAATCCAACTACAATATCGCACGGACATGGAAGCAAATAAAAAGCAATCTCTTTCACTCGGCGTCACATCGTGACATAATGGATTTTCAATCACGGTACGAACTGTAAATTAAAAACATGTTATTGGCATAACCAGCGGCGTGTTGCTGGAAGACTGACCGGAAACAATGCATCAGCAAGCAAACATCTCCAAAAAAAAAAAAAGAAGCTTGATATTGAATAA
>NW_015760411.1:0-588 GCF_001515625.1 Sinocyclocheilus rhinocerous
AAAGATGTTCCTTAATCTGTTTGTCTGAGAGAAGTGAAAACACATCAGGGTGACAAGGTTTGCCCTTCAAGGACTTTGGATTGCTTCTCTATCTATACAGTTACACTGCAGTAGAAGTAGGCTTACATTAAATATTAAATATAAATTACATGGAATATTTGCCATCTTACATCTGAGCACATTTATCAAATAGTCTTTGGTCTATAATTATAGAGTTACTCAAATAATTTTCCATTAGCTGACACATATGCAACACACACTTTGTAAAGACGGATCCTTTCACAAACATTACAACTTGTCTGTGTCACAGAATTAGACACTGTTTACTAGGGATTAAAATGGCCTGAGAGGAGAATAAAGAGATCCAGAGGTCATTAACTATCATGGGTTTGATAATTGACCCCCTTGTGACATAATTTCTCTGATTGGTCCCAGCTGTGAAAGCCATGGACAGATCACAGTGCATTTCATAGTGATGAGAGGCAGGCCACAATTTGACAACGATGTGATGTGTAGGAAAAGTATAACCCATTCTCGGAATTTGTCCGATGCATTGAAATGGATAGTTCACCCAAAAATGAAAATGAT
>NW_015760412.1:0-588 GCF_001515625.1 Sinocyclocheilus rhinocerous
GACAGAGACGATGGGAAAGTCTCTGTGTTTGCGCTGGGAGCGCAGCAGATGCCTCTTCCTCCTAAGTCGCTCCAGGGCTGATCGGATCTTTAGCTCTCGCTCCTTCAACAATCGCTGTCGCATTTCATACAAGGTTTCACCTGTAAAGATATTTTAGCTGCAGTTAAACATATTAACCCAGGGCTTCAAAATTAAAAGTTTCAAGTGTGATAAGCCCATTTTAGTCCTTACCTGAGCCCATAATGTACCTTGAGCCACCACCTTGCTGGTCTAAGTTAGCAACTTCATTTCTCAGGCGTGATCTTATGTGTCGAAAGAGCAAAATATTTAGGTAAATCTGTGTTTACACTAATTAGTGTTCACTTATTAGTGAGAAATGCCACTATACCACACAAATAAGAATCAAATTGAACAAAATAAAACTCACCAGGGCCATCACCATTCATTGTGATTTTTTTTTTCATTCAGTAAAGGATGCATTAAACTGGCAATAAAGACATCTATAATGTTACAAAAGATTTCTATTTTATCTATTTGTCTGTTTTCTTTTAACTTTTCAAAACATTATTTTGAGCTTTAAGAAAACAA
>NW_015760413.1:0-588 GCF_001515625.1 Sinocyclocheilus rhinocerous
ACAAACGTGAATATATGAATAAATAGAAATAGCGCATTTTATCAGTCAGAGATAATCACACCTGTTTAAAATGTTAGTTCATAAAAGATATTGTATATAGATAGAAAATCTAAACCAATTCCATTTGATACTGATGACTGTGATTTCTCTTATATTTACTGAAGACATCAGCTCTAGAAGGCTAGGTTGTTATATTACAGATCCTTCCTTTTTATTGGCAGATTCTGACAGAAGCAATAGCCTCAAGCAGCACTGGTGTTTGGTATCACCTGCTCTTCAGTTTTTTCTAACAAAATCACAGCATAAAATGCATCCAAAATGCCCTTGTTTACTTTTCAAAAGATTTTATGCTTTTTTTAAAGAAGATTTTCAAGTATTCATCAAGAAAACAATCCTCACCGAGGCTGCAACAGTACAGTAAAAGCAATAATATTGTGAAATAGTTACAATTTAGAATATCAGTTTTCTATTTTTTTATATATTTAAAATTTATATTTTAATATACAACTTTTTGAACAGACGTGGACTCAGTACAACATTTAGTTTCAATCCTCTAAGATGATTGGTCAAGCAGTGTTCCAAGAATAC
>NW_015760414.1:0-585 GCF_001515625.1 Sinocyclocheilus rhinocerous
GATTTGTCATTTTTTTGGTAAACATCCAGTTTGAAGGCTTGTTTACCGCCGTCATTCTTCCATCTGGTTCTTTCTGCTCTGTATTAATATGTGTGTGGCCACTTCTCCAGCAGCGCGTGGGGTCCAAACTTCATGTTCTGCGTTCGGCTGATTGTGTGAATAATTTGGGAGTAATTACCGCCGACGTCATCGCTGCCTCCCCCTCCGACAATTACCGAGATGCTTCACACAGACTCATGTTTGTCAGAGGATCAAAAAACAACCTTGTCCTGATATATCAATCATCTCGCTCTAATTAGTGGATGGATTTGGTATCTTGTAACTGTTATTAGTGTATTGTGTGTCTTCTAATGAAACCAATTGAGCTGTTCTTTTCTCCTCAGATGCAGACACCGTTAAGAGGCGATTGAGAGCTTTATCAGATGGGTCCTAACACACACACACACACACACACACACAGTGGCTCTGATCCTCAGAAAAGCCAAACCTCACACACTTTAGTGCTCAACATGTATGTTTTGCAATACTGAACATGCTCTCCTACAGATCTGGGATTTCAGATGTTTAGTATTGATTGATTAGAAA
>NW_015760415.1:0-588 GCF_001515625.1 Sinocyclocheilus rhinocerous
CTCCACCTCAAAGTGCTGCACTCGCTCGGCTGGAATGTGGATAAATATTACAGCAGAAAATCGAACATCTGAACGTCAAACGCTGAGCTGCCCTTTAGAACCCGAGCAGGAATACGTCAGATTTCAGAGAGTGTGTGTGTGTTAGTGGAAGAGCGAGGTAACAGTTGTGTTACCTGAGTGAGTGTTGACATGGATGTGTTGTAGTGGGTTTCTCTGTAATTACAGCAGACACACTGGAGCTGAAGAGAGATGCTATCAGCACTGTCTCTCTCTCTTTCTCTGGCTGCGCTTCAGCCGTCTGGACTTTATTGTTACGATAGGTGAAGGAATGTGTAGGTCTTCATTCATTCTTCTGGATTTAAGGGGACAGTTCACCTAAAAATTACACTTCTGTTATCATTTATTCACTCTCATATTTGTTCCAGACCCATATGACTAACTTTTGTCTGTAGAGCACAAAATGAGATGTTTTGAAGAATGTTCAGGCTGCTCCTCCAGGTCTCATTTTTGTAGCAATGTTCTGTGGCTATTATTTAATGGCACCAAATACATTTACATTTAGTCATTTAGCAGATGCTTTTATCCAAA
>NW_015760416.1:0-588 GCF_001515625.1 Sinocyclocheilus rhinocerous
ACCCCATTAAATAAATTTGCATACACTTAATTCTTAATACTGTGTGTCAATACCTGGATGATCAACAGCTGTTTTTCTGTTTTGTGATAGCTGTTCATAAATCCTTTATTTGTCCTATATGCAGCTAAACTACACATTGTTCTTCAGAAAATCCATATTTTCACTCATAGGACCACTAAAGTATTAAAAAAAAAAGTAGAATATTCATACCAAAATTATTTGGTATTGCCCTTCAGAAGCTACAGAAGATATTTACACGTTTTTCTGAGAAGACAAAATAATTCTAATTTAGACTGATCATCCTGTTCAAAAAGTTTACACCCCCTGGCTCTTAATCTAGTAATCATTGCAGCTTTGGCAGAAGTGCGCACAGTGTCACACCCAACAAAAAAATATTTATACATTTCTAAAAACGAATGTAAGAGCCCGTCTGTGTCCTTTATGTATTCCTCAGCATATATTAAAGCTTTTCCCTCCATATGTTTACAAATGATCAGTTAATAAAATATGAATATATAATATTTTGTTGTTTCATGTTGAGATGCTTAATGGTTATAATACTAAAAGAGATTGAATGAGCATACATTT
>NW_015760417.1:0-588 GCF_001515625.1 Sinocyclocheilus rhinocerous
ACTGTCTGAGGGGAGCGATCAGTAAATATTCAAATGGAGCTGGGCCAGAGGAACAGTTACTCAGAGATGTTTGTTAGGGGAGGGTGCTGCAGTTCATTCCTCTGGGTGAGCTTTGAAACCTTTTGTGGTTTTGCAGCCAAATGATGGCCTGATTGGCTGAATGGTGTTACATAAGAATCTATGCCATGATTGGTGAAAAAAGTGTTGTCAGAAAGAGTTCAAAAACGTACACGCTGTCGCTGATTCATACTGATAACATTGCTCAAATACCATGTCTCTGACTAATTCAGAGAAGAAAGATGTCAGATGATGGTTTAACTGGTTTAACTACATGGTCTTTTCTACTTCTTGTAGTTATATTCCTATTAGTTGAACCAGTTTATTTGTATTATCTAGTTAATTAACTAGTTCAAGATAAAATGTTGACAATAAGTATGTGTCCGTGTCCTGTCTGTCTATCTATCTGTCTATCTACGATGGATGGGTTGATAGAATAACAATACAATAAAATAACACAGCATAGAATGTGCAGGCGAGTGAGTAAACAGGACAGAGAGCTGATTCTCTCTCTCTCTGTGTGTGTGTGTG
>NW_015760418.1:0-588 GCF_001515625.1 Sinocyclocheilus rhinocerous
GATTGAATGTACTGAGATGCATGACTGAGTAGTAGGTATAAGCATTATTGCATACTACAGAGTATAGCCTACTACATACTGCGTAGTGTAGCATGCAATTCCAAACGCACAGTTAGACAGTGGTTTGTACATTTTTTAAAAGGCCATGCGAGTTATTATTTAACCCAGCCACTTTTTTGTTGTCCATAATGGCTGCGGCGTCACTCAAGGAGCCAAAATAGCGTTGAGTCCAAGGGTACACGATGAGACATCTGTGGAGGAACACGTGTAAATGTAAAAGAAGCCAACAAATTGCATTCAGATTAACAGATTGGACGCACTCACCTTGCCAAAGCCTGGGGCCCAATCATATCCACATTCATTTTTCCCCACACAGCTTTGATGGCTTTGCGCTCAGCGTCAGTCCACTCCACCACGATCAGTTAGCAGTTGATACTTTAATGCTGCGATGGCACTACTTGTTAGTGAGGTCGCGTTTATTTATATCAGTCACCCGCACATATAATCATGTAATCCTGCTAAACATATGCCATGAATTCTGTTCAAATGAGGTTAATCCAATCTGAAAATTAGCTTTTCACTTAGTAG
>NW_015760419.1:0-588 GCF_001515625.1 Sinocyclocheilus rhinocerous
TCAGAAACCAGTGCAGAGGCGATTCCTCCAGCCTGAGGATCATTAATTTCACTTTTGGTGTGAAAGCACCTTTACAGTTGCCAAAAATATAATTTTGTTTTTTTTTGTTTATTAAAAAACAAATAAGCAAGCCAAGCTCAGGTGACTAAAAGTAAAGCAAAAGTAACGTAACACATTCCATTCCATGAAAAGTAACACAATTAGTTACTTTTTTAAAGGAGTAATGCAACATTGTAATGCATCACTTTTAAAAGTAACTTTCCCCAACACTGATCACTGGTTTTGTTGAGATTAACTGTTTCATTGCTCCGCTAGTTTCTACTCTTATAATAAAATCATTTTAATCAGTTTTTCTGCTCCGTTCATTAATCAAACCATCGTCTCTGGCGTGTCTGTGTCCCGCAGCGCCGCGGCCGCTGACCCCGCCCACCGCAGCACTGTGATTGACAGCCGGATCTCCCGCCCCGAGGGTCTGGCGGTGGACTGGGTCCACGGGAACATCTACTGGACAGACGGCGAGCTGCGGACGGTCTCCGTGGCGATGGCAGACGGCAGCAAACGCAAGACGCTCGTCAGCGAGGGCCTGCA
>NW_015760420.1:0-588 GCF_001515625.1 Sinocyclocheilus rhinocerous
ACATGTATCAGGAGACACACACCGACCATGGGCACACTCCTCGGTACATCGTGCTATCAGAGAGAAAAGAACAGGAAGACAAAGAATGCTTTAAACACAGCAGAAATAGAAAAGGATTCTGGCAAAACATTTGGCAGAGAATAAATGGAGCTTGAGGTCCAAACACAAATAAGTTGTTGGATGCATCTTGCATAAGACAGGAATGTGAATTAGCACAGGATGCTATCCAGACACTGTAGGTCTGAGTCTCCCACAAGACATTATTTAGCCGCCCGCAAATGTCTGCTGATGTGCTGATATGGAGGATAATGACTACACTGGCCATTTTCCAAAGATGGCTGTCACCGATGGCTCCTCGCTAGTGCAAAACACAGAGCCTTCTTATGGTCGCACGTTTAAAATGCTCACTCTGACCACAAGCTAAACGATTTCCTAAGAGATTGAGCCCTTGGTTAACATCTCAGTTTATCACATGAACCGGTTGTTCTGTGCAAAACGAGCCGACGTAAGCAGCCACAGCCGCAAGGAAACAAGCTGTAAATCCCTCCAAATTTGATCAGCCTGCACTTTGCCACAATACTCTAACGC
>NW_015760421.1:0-588 GCF_001515625.1 Sinocyclocheilus rhinocerous
CTGCTCCATCTGTTTGAAAGCCATGCTGGAGCTCTGGATCTTCTTCACAGGCTTGTCCTTACACAGAGTATTGATGAGCTCACACAAAACCTGAGAACGATACAGAAAACAAGATTACTTTCCAGAAACTTCATTATGAATGACATTATAATAACACTGAGTGACCAAGTCACTCATGCAGATACTAGTGTGGTTTAATCTGTCACTCACAGAAATGTTATGAAATTTTAGTTGGTCTTAACATTTCTTGTGCCAATCACTACTTCAATCCCTATTCATTTTAGCTTTTCTATCTTTTTTTACTGAATAGCCTAGGTTTAGCTAGCAGCTAGCTTTTCACTCATTTATAATTTTGTCAAAACACTTTTTTTTTTGACTCATCTTACAGCTTTAATTGGTTCTTCATGAAATGTGATTTGTTGGTTTGTTAAAAAAAACAACTCTGCATGACCGTATTCTGCATCCCCAATCCTACCCAATACCTAAACTTAACAACTACTTTACTAACTATTAGTAAGCAGCAAATTAGGAGTTTACTGAGGTAAAAGTTGTAGTTAATGGTTTGTTAATAGCAAGAATTGGACCTTA
>NW_015760422.1:0-580 GCF_001515625.1 Sinocyclocheilus rhinocerous
GAGAGAAATTTACAGGCTTATGTAACACTTTTTATCTGTTTTATACAGATTCTTCTTCTGGAAACATAATCTATATGCAAGAATAAATCACATAAAATCTCAATATTTTCTTAAATTGAATGCAAACGGAGACCTTTCCTAAAGTCTCCTGGTTTCCAAATTTTTCCCAATTGAGAAAAACAACTTCCAAAGGAGATCATTATGATATCTCATCAATGTCTCAAACTTTGCTCAGATTTGTGATATTCCAAGGTCACATTTCAATATGAATATGGATCTGAAATTCTGAGCTATTATATTTATGATAATTGTATAGCTCTATATTTTGCCTGCATGTCAATACATAAAACATAAAACTGAGAATCTCCTGAGCTAGGAAAGAGCTCAGGAGCAATAAAACATTAATTTGGGAATCAAGCTTTATTTCTGATATATATATAGTCTGAAATAAAGCTTGATTCATTGGTATTGGATTCATTGAATTGGTATTGGTTTGGTATTATATATATATTAAAATCTCTCTCTCTCTCTCTCTCTCTCTCCATATATATATATATATATATATATATATATATATATA
>NW_015760423.1:0-588 GCF_001515625.1 Sinocyclocheilus rhinocerous
ACTGTAACGTGAGTATTTGTAATTCATTACTTCACACCCCTGCTTAAATATGTACTTCATTCTGGCAGCACTTAAACCAAAGTAAGGCTGCACTTTGACATCCATTTATTCCACCCTAGAGTGCTTTATAAAAGTGTGTGTTTGAATTTCAAAGCCCTTCTCTTTAATATAAAGTGAATTATTCACAAAACAAGTAGGGGATTATCATCAAAAGCATTTGGATAATGTAAAATTCAATGCGCCAGTCCTTACAACGCAAACGCGAGGGAAAATATATGCACAAATACACACGCACACACTGATACACGCTTGCCAACCAAAGATCAGCAGAATCTGTGTGGCCCATGCCAGTCAAAAGCCAGAACACATCTCTCCCGTCTGATTCCTCAGAGCTTTCACTATGTTTCAGTGATGAGCTGTTAGTCTCTGCAATAATACATTATTTAAAGGAAATTACAAAGAGGCGATTTAATAAATACAGTTCTCTCCCAAGCGAAGACCTTGAAGCTTTGTGTTTATCTAATCCTTTGAGTTTGTGTGTGGTCTTTTACTGTTCTGCCTGCTAGAACAAAACCCAATCATTAAAAA
>NW_015760424.1:0-588 GCF_001515625.1 Sinocyclocheilus rhinocerous
AGACTGCAAGCTTTTAAAACTACTTCAAACTTTCTGGCTAGGCTTCCGAGCCAACTTATAGTTCGTCTACAAACTTTACTCATCTAGTTTTAACATTTACTTTCTGAATTCAATCTTCTGCAAAGCATGCTGGGAACTTAAATGCACTGCTCAGTTTCAGTTACTGCAACACAAATTATTCCTGTAGTCCCAACACAAACTTTTACACATGTAAGTGGCTTGAATGAAATTAAATTGAGACAAAATGTTCAGCAGTTGTGTTGCTTTAGCAAACAGCTTCAATAGAGACAACCATAACATTTTTATTCTTTCTTTTCTCTAGGGAAATGGGATGTGAAACATGAGCTACTAGAAAGTGGATCAGAATCAAAGAATTCTAAGAAGAAGATTTGTGCTCTGAAGATCTTTTATTTTTCTTGCTCTTTATTTGTGTTTTTCTTTATCATCTTCATTTATGTAGAATATTCCTCTAAAGCACCTTTTACCCAACGAATCGGGCAAAACCATAAAAGTAAAGACTCTGATCTGCCAAATCTTCCCCCTAGCACACATTTGCCATTCGTCCAAACACCACACATCCACCACACA
>NW_015760425.1:0-588 GCF_001515625.1 Sinocyclocheilus rhinocerous
ATCCATCAGCTAAAGCTGCCACACTTTCAAATGCACTGTGCTGGGATGGTCCCTGCAACAGCCCTGTAATTTAATTCCCCCTGCCATGCATACACCTTGCATAGCCACGTCCCCTGATGGATTAATCATGCCATTTCCACAAAGGTCCTTCAGAAGAGAATGGAGTTTGATGCAGCCGCTGACGCTTGGTGTCATAACTCAAGCTCTGCCAAAACACCAGTGTCCTGTTTTCCTGAAGATGGATGTGGGTTTTGGGGAGCTGCTTTGAATGTGTTCTTCGTTAGATTAGAATGTATGGATTTGTTCCCAGCTTCAAGGATAAAGGGGAAAAATCTAACTGTATTAATCTGCCACACTGCAAAAATCCTATCCTTCACCTTCAAATGAAATATTTAAACTTCCTTAAAGCAAAGTATAACAAACATTGGGTTTTAATAATGATAAATGGCCAATGTTAAAATTCTATACTGTTTTGTCTAAAGAACTTTTTTTTTTCAGATTTGTTAAAGAATACTTTTAAAGGTCTTATTAAATCATTCGTGTTGTTAAATATGTGACCCTGGACCACAAAACCAGTCATAAGGGTCA
>NW_015760426.1:0-588 GCF_001515625.1 Sinocyclocheilus rhinocerous
GCTGGTTCATGTGGAACAAACACGCTTCTGTGCCTTATAGATGCAAATGCATGCTTTATTGAACAACACTAATGGTTTATCTTTAGTGTCCAAGCGCCTACCTTACCTTTACTAATGGATTACACTTAGATGTTAAATAATTAGTGTTTGCAAAGTCAATTTCTCACACTTGATGTTAGAGATTTTAAGTTTTATTAAACTTCAGCATGTTGTTTTACTTCTATTAGAGACACTTTGAGTGATCAGATGCACCGTTTTCAACCATAAAACAGGTTAAAAATCCCACTGATGCACATTAAAGGAGGAACCCAAGTCATATCTACAGACCAGAAGATCACAGAGACGAGATAAATCACCCAGAATGCCCTTGCATCATGCTGGTGAGTTTTGCACAGGCAAACATCACTCACATTTTCTTTAAAAGATGCAAAAATATATTTGTATAACGCTATCGGAGCACCTGTCTTGTGGTTCAAATGGAAATCATGCATGTTGCATGAGCCTCAGGCAGACGTGTGTTCATATGTATAACAGCCTGTCTATCACACACACACACACACACATCACCAGAGACACACTCTCTCTCTC
>NW_015760427.1:0-588 GCF_001515625.1 Sinocyclocheilus rhinocerous
ATTTTAGTTTAAGTTTTAGTAATTTTATGTGATTTTTTTTATTTTATCATTTTTTAAATTTTTTTTATTTGTATTTCTTTCATTTATGTTAGTTTAAGTTTCAGTAATTTTATGATGTGATTTTTTTTTTCATTTTTACAAATTTTTGCTGTTTTTCATTATTTGTATTTATCTTTCATTTATTTTAGTTTAAGTTTTTGTTTTAATTTTTATTATACTTTTAATATTTCTGTTTAGCTTAATTTTTGGTTCAGTAATTTTGATACTTCAACTTTAACTTATTTTATTTCAGCCAGTTGCAAAGGCAACATTTTTTTTTTTAAGTTAAATTATTCATGTAAGATTTATATTTTCTTTTATTTCAGCTTTATTTCAGTTAACAGAATTTTTAGGAAGTCTAATGAACCTCATGAATATTGATAGCATCAGTACAGCATGTGAGTCTGTCTGAGAACAGCAGCATCGTTCAGTCACCATATTTCTCATCTTCTGTTTTTGCGTCTCCTCTGCAGGTCATGGCTGTGGTTGGCGGGTGTGAATGTACAGATGCCTCCGTCTTCATTTCCATTTCCACAGTTGTCCTCTTTC
>NW_015760428.1:0-586 GCF_001515625.1 Sinocyclocheilus rhinocerous
GTGTCACATGATCCTTCAGAAATCATTCTAATATGCTGAGTTGCTTGATTTTTATGATGTTTTATTTGTATTTTTATTGATTCTTTGATGAATTGAAAGTTCAAAGGAAATTGTTTATTTGACAGAAATCCCTTGTAACATTATAAATGGTCACATTTTATGGTCACAGTTGATTTGAATCGAAATGTGTTCTTGCCTAAGTATTAATTTGCCACATAAAATCTGACCCCAAAGTTTTTTTATTATTATTATTATTAATTTTTCCAAACTAACGTCGCATCTTGTAAATATACTGTGACCATTTATGGATCGTCCCCATTCACAGCCATTGCAAGTGCTTCACTGTAACCCAGATTTTTGCTTTTTTAAGAAAATTAGGGACAAATGGAAATTATTTTTTGTAGTAATCAACATTGCGCCACTGAACCCAGAATATTCCTTTTACAGTTAAGTATTTCTGTCAAATTATTACTTACTCAACTAGATTCCTCTAATTAATTCAGTGGTATTTACACTGTGTATTAATTAGGAATGCTCATAATATTGGTTGCATGCTGCTTATTTCTGTTGTTTTTATGACTGTTCC
>NW_015760429.1:0-587 GCF_001515625.1 Sinocyclocheilus rhinocerous
AGCTATAATACCCCACAAGCAAATTAAATCTGAGCTACTGTAAGTTATTTGTGCTGTGGCATGCTTTAAGGGCTATAAATACACTGAACAAAGTGAAATTTGTAATTGTATTTGAAATAGAATTGTAAAAACATCAGAATAAACATTAAGGTCTTTCAAAGCTGCCTTTGTTTATAGTAAGTAAACTAATTTAAACAGACTACCATTTTTTTAAAGTGAAAATAATACGTTCATAGCTAGTTCAGCTTTTTTATGGTGAAATTAAATTGCACACACACACACACACACACACACATTTATATATATTGACCAACATTAAGTAACTTTCTGACTTATGTCTAACAAAAAAAACGTTTTTTTTGTTTTGTTCTCTTTTGCAGTGAGAGTTTATGCTATCATGAGTTTCAGATGCATGTAGTGGCATTGTTATGTTTGCTTATATTTAATATTAAAATTCCATGTGATCGTTCAAATGAGAATGAGAATGACATTGTTTGTATACAATATATAGATTGTTTGCCATTTGGTAAGTGTTAACCAGTAAATAAACAGAAACAAAGAACGCACAAAGATCTCTGGCAGATCTC
>NW_015760430.1:0-588 GCF_001515625.1 Sinocyclocheilus rhinocerous
ATTGATTTTTGTCAGAAATTTAAGATTTGGTAAAGACTGGTAATCTTAAAACTGCCCTGTTCCACATGCAGTCTGACAGAGAAATGAAAGGCCAGATTTCAGTTACAAGCTACCAACTGCAACAAGTTAATCAAACCAGTATCTCTAAAAAAAAACGAGAAAAAAAAGGCGAGACATCTTGGTATCAAGATGACTCATCAGATCAGATATTATCAAGAATTAGATCAGATCAAGTATTAATGCACTTTATCTGTATTTTACACTTTTTCATTTCCCTTGACAAAAGTGTACATGTTTACATGTTATTTTGTCCACCGCTCCAAACAGGAACACTGGTGAATGAAGAGGAACCTTTTTCCCAACTGGCCTACCAGAACCCAGATTCCGCCACCTCACCAACTTACACAGACTGTTACCTTGGAAACAGTCACCCTCATGTGTCTGCATCATCTTCAAGAAACAAGGCCATATAAAAGAATGAAACTCTCACTGTCATATATGTATCAGGGCCATAGTTCTGAAATATGTGACACTTTGTGTTTATCACAGGGGCGTAGCCATCATTTCAGAAGTGAGGGGGACAGAAAT
>NW_015760431.1:0-585 GCF_001515625.1 Sinocyclocheilus rhinocerous
AAATTATGAATAAACTACCTTTGTGGTATTTTCACAGTGTTTTTGTCATTTTTTGACAGAAAAAAAAAATCTGTATTTAAAATCATTTTCTGTTTTATGGAAGACAGAAAAACATACGAGTTTGGAGTTTCAATATGGCACAAAAGTTACATTTTGTTGGTGCAGTTTAAAATTTGAGTCACTTTTCCTTGTTGCAATACTGATAGCAGACATTTTCTTTGCCTGTGCATTTCAGACAAACAAAACTGAGACATACTGTAGGAGATGCCATATGGGCTCAACAAACTATTATTTTCTTTTTTCTTTTACAAAAAAGTACAATCACACATATGTGACATTTGACAGTTGACTGAGTTTGTTATGCTTATTTTTAGCGCAGTGGATTCAGGTGTGCCAATTAACCGTGTGGGCTGGCAATAAAAGAGCTGCTGTCTGTCCCCACTGCCCAATACAGCATTTACAATCTCCTTAATAACTGAACCCATCACACATATCTTCCTATTACACATATCCTGGACTTTAATTGGTTCTATCAGGAGTGATATATATATATATATATATATATATATACCTAATTTATAGATA
>NW_015760432.1:0-588 GCF_001515625.1 Sinocyclocheilus rhinocerous
GTGAGTTTGGGGTCCGTCTTGCGGCGGAACCGCTCTTTTGCGCGGAGTCTGGAGAAGGTTCGTTTGAGCAGCGGCTCGGCCATCACTGAAGCGCCTCAGAGCCGCTCATCCGCCTCACGAGCTCCGCCGAAACTCACGGAGAAGCGCGGAGACCGAGCTGAAGAACGGAGCTGCGCGGCTCATGATGCAGCAAACACAGGAAACACATTCCACACATTCCACTGCTGAGAGACGCGCGCCGCGAGGCATCATGGGAGATGTAGTTCACAGTCTACTGTCAGTATATACGGACTACACATAATAAAAATGTAAATAAGCATTTATTATGTATGTCTATGTATACGGACAGACTGACAGACGAGTACTGCAAAAATAAAAATACTGCAATTTGACTTCCATTTCTAGAACATATGGAAGTCCGTTTCCGCCTGTTTAATACATTTAAACATTTTCTACTTTTTACCTCAAAAAGTTTTGGTAATGCTTGAAGCCGTTAAATACAATGCATTATAAAATTATTTTAATGCATTAATTATGAATTGTAATGCACCTTATAATGCATTGCATGATCTCATGAATAACTGTAAC
>NW_015760433.1:0-588 GCF_001515625.1 Sinocyclocheilus rhinocerous
TATTAAAGGTTCTTAATGATACCATCAATGCCAGTAAAGTACCTTTATTTTTAAGAGTGTAGGTTGTCGAGATAACATTCCAAATCAGAATTAAGTACAGTGATATATGTCTTTTCATTGGATGAATCTACTAAATGCTCATATGAGAAATATGCACCCTTTAAAGCACTGAGTAGATGTTCACTTTCAAATGGAAATCGTCTTAAATCTCAAAACTACTAATTAAACACACACCTCCTCCCAAAAGGCAACTGTAAATAAACTACACCAACAAAACCCCCTGTAGGTCAAATCATAAAACAAAAACCCAAGATCCCACATCTCTAACCATTTTGTTGTTGTTGTTGTTGCCCATCTGCCCTTGCCTTTCACATGACGAATGTCAAAATTGTATTCCTGCAGCGGCAAATTCTATTTTATCAATCTGTATTCCACATTGTGTCTAGAAAACTATGGGACTGGTTTATAAACACTATAATCCGTATAGGATGAAACATACACCTTTAAATGTCGAAGGTCAAAGCCCCATTTTCCATGGTGAAGTATTACTGTTGTATAGAATTACACTTCTTTGAATATAATATATAA
>NW_015760434.1:0-588 GCF_001515625.1 Sinocyclocheilus rhinocerous
AGAGATAGTGAATATAAAAATAAATCTTCTGCTTAATCTGTTTGAAGGTGGCACGATTCGGCTGGACAGGAACCTATATGCCATGTCTCCATGGATGAAAAGACGGCATGTTTTTCTCCGTAAGTTTCTCTGTGAGGTTTGATGGCTGTCTCGTTCTCCTCATCAACTCCGACGGCGCGAACTTACATCTCATTTGGGAAAAGGATAGTTTATATTCCCTACCGGACACACAAGATGACAGAAAGTCTGAGAAGAGCAGGTATCAATAACGTAAAGTTTCCAAATCAGCAAAACCAAACGTAATTCCACTGCCCTTTAGTTTCAGCGTCGCGTCGCGTCACTTTTGGATCGCCTCAGCAACGCACTTGATTCTGTGCTGATGTAGTGTTGAAAATATTTAAAGTAATCCTCTTGTTTGACCTGGTGATGTGACACAGCATCCTACTAAATGTAATCCATTTTGGAAATCTCATATTCCAGGTCTAAAAGGCACATTTTGCTCCCAAGTTCCCAACGCGAAGCCGCGCAGCGCTCGCTTCGTCGCCGCTCAGCTCATGTTTGTGTCTTTCTAAAGTTCTCAAGAGCGGC
>NW_015760435.1:0-588 GCF_001515625.1 Sinocyclocheilus rhinocerous
GCTGGAGGACATACTGAGAGGACTGCCGACAGGCAGAAACACCAATAAATCCTGAAAACAAACAACATGGAATACTGCAAAAGGTCCTTGGCCTATTTGTAATCTTCATTAACGTCTGTTTTGAATCGGTAGGTGTTCAGTACCTGTTTGCTGTGCATGGATGAAATGTCTCTGATGCGCTGTTCCATTAAAAAACTTTTATGTTTGGCCTGTATGAAAGATATTAAAGTTATGCTAAAATATTAGTTTTTCATTATGTCAATTTGTGGAGTTTATTCAAATGTCACAGAAAAAGAAAGAACTGCACTACCGTTCAAAAGATTTTTGTTTTGTTTTGTTTTTTCTTTTGCAGACACTAAAATATAAAGATTTATAATTAAAATAAACACTGTTCTTTTGAACTTTCCATTCAACAAATAAACCTGAAAATTCCCACATTGTTTTCAACATTGATAATAATAAGAAGAAGAAATGTTTCTTGAGCACAAAATCAGCATAGTAGCATGATTTATGAAGTCACTATACACTGGAGTAATGGCTGATGAAAATTCAGCTTTTCCAGCACAGAAATAATGACATTTTAAAATA
>NW_015760436.1:0-588 GCF_001515625.1 Sinocyclocheilus rhinocerous
ATTACAGTAATGCGAGTAAATGTAATTTGTTACTTTCCACCTCTGGTAGTGTAGTTTCCACTAATTAAATAAGTAATATATTAAACAAACAAACAAACAAATTAATAAATAAATAAGTATTCAGCTGGGGGAAAAAAAATGTTTTCAACAATGAAAATAATAAGAAATGTTTCTTGAGAACCAAATTAGCTTGTTCTAATTATTTCTAAAGGATCATGTGACAATGAAGACTGGAGTAATAAAGCTGAAAATTCAGCTTTGCATCACAGGAATAGATTATTTTAAAATACACACATAGAAAAATACATTCAAATATTTTAAATTGTTATAATATTTAAAAATGTTACTGTTTTATTTGTATTTTTGGTGAGCATAGCAGGCTTCTTTCAAAAACATAAACAAAAATCTTAATTACTTCAAACTTTTGACAGGTAGTGTATGACAAGCATGATAATTTATTTTGTAAGAAAAACTTTTTTTTGCGCGAACTAATTAAAGACAAAAAAGTATTTGATTGTGACATCATGCTGACTTAAAGGGGTCATATGATGCTTTTTTAAAGATCATTATTCGGTGTATTTGGTGTAA
>NW_015760437.1:0-588 GCF_001515625.1 Sinocyclocheilus rhinocerous
CCCGACACATGGACCTCTTACAGCTCGCCCATTGTGCTTTAGCGTGAGAGGCCATCTGTGCAGCTGGCTATGGGTGCCTACTCCCTTTCTCAGAACACTCCCAGGTGTGACCAGCTCTTTGAGGAGCAGCAAGCATTGTGCCCACCTCTGGAGTTATGACTGGCAAACAAAGAGCAGGAGGACACACAATATGATTCCAACACACTGTCCATCTGTATGCTAATGAGAAATGGTGTGCACACGGGGCCAGTGAAACAGGATATGACTGCCCACTCCGTGTCCTGAGAGCCTTTTGGCTTGGAAATGATGGTCACCAAACTTAGCGTGGTCAACAGGTGTCGAATTTTTTGCTTCATTGTTGCAGTTCAGATCCTGAATGAAAAACTGAAGCAGATCCCTGTAGAGGAATCTCATGGATGACGGCATCAGTAGTTTTCTTTATTTTTATTAAATAATAATAATAAAATATAAACAAATGCTGTTCTTTCTATTCTATAAATTCTATAAAATTATTACAGTGCAGCTCAACTGTTTTCAGCCTTGATAATAATAAGAAATGTTTATTAAGCAGCAAATCAGCATATTAGA
>NW_015760438.1:0-588 GCF_001515625.1 Sinocyclocheilus rhinocerous
TTCTCTGGTCAACATCCCTCGAGACACCGTCACTCTTTATTATAATTCTGGGTGTCTGTGTCCTCCGCTAGCAGCCAATGAGGAATATATCATCATGGGTTATGAAAACGAGGAAAGGTCCAGGTAACGTCTGATTTATGTGAAGAGGATATTCGTGGATTATATTCCTGTTCTCATAAATCATTTCTCTCACAGACTGCTGCTCATTGACGGATCCATTGCACAGAAGTGGAAAGACAAAATGGGACGGAAAGTGAAGGTATGAAAATAGCATTCACTACATTACAGTGGCCCCAGAAAGTATTTAGATATTTTAGAATTAGTCTTAGTCTTAAAATACCTAAATGTCATTGCATTAGATGCAAAATATCAAATCAAGCAGCAGCTGCAAACAAATGATGCTGCTTGATACTTTTATGAGAGTTTTGCTCAGTGACATTTAATCAGTGGGTCTTAAGGGGATTTTTCGTGGAAGTATGAATTCAGTTCTCCTGAATTTCACACAGGTGTCATATAGCAGAGTAGCCACAGGTGTAAAGAATCATGTTAAGAATCTGAGTTATATATATATATATATATACACATACA
>NW_015760439.1:0-588 GCF_001515625.1 Sinocyclocheilus rhinocerous
TATAAGTAACTTTGCAAGTACATGTCAACTTATTCTAACCCTAACTCTACCAGTCTACTACTCTACTAATACTCTGAGAGAGATAGTAGACATGTAGGTGCAACGTTACTTATAGTCAACAGAATAGGGACCATCAAAATAAAGTGAAACCAAAACATGTATTATATAAACTTGGATATCAAAGTTGCATGGCTTGAGAATGCAATCATTGTGCCTCTAACGGTTTTCAAATGCCATATTAATTTGAAAACGCCTATTATTATCCACTGCTATATGAGTACTATCTTAAGGTTAAATTTAATGTACCAATTTTGAAAAAGCATAAAAATTGAGTACACAACCAACTAGTCAGGTGTTTTGTAGTAAAAAAGGCTAAACAACTCATATTCAAAAGCTACTTTCTTGTGCTACTGTGAATTACAGTCAGAAGATTCTCTCTTTTCTGTATGCATCATGATTGACAGTTCTGTCTAGAATAAAAACTAGTTTCAAAGCTTCTTGGGGTCTGTAGAGCACCCAAATTGCCTCAAGACTACAGTTCCACATTATGAGTTGTGAAGCTAATGTTCATCTGCCACCCAGGCCAAG
>NW_015760440.1:0-588 GCF_001515625.1 Sinocyclocheilus rhinocerous
AGTTGTAAAGCTGAAAGTGCATCATAAATAAAGTTATTGTCTCTCTTGAAAGAGTCAACTCTGAATCGCTTAAACGAGTCATTTAAAATTTGAATCCCATTTCCGTGAAGTTCACACGTCACAAGTTACCACATTTGCATAATGCCCGCCTACGTTCTGCGTGGACATGCCGCGAAAACTTTAACCCCCCTCAAACGCCGTAGCTCGTTCGTGTGGATAACATAATATCGATAAGACATTGTGCTCTGCGCTGTGGAAGTAAATTCGTTTTATTTTCACTTCCAAAGGATGAGGCTGTGAAGAATCAGAATTTATCTTTACTACGATGCCACAGCAGTATAATCCCAAATTCTGCTGTGTTCACGTCATTTTACTGATGACTACTTCCCAAATCTCTGTGAATTCAATGCGGGATTCGTAAAACGGATGTCCTTGAAAGATGGGTCAGTGCCCAGTTTGTTTGGACCAGCTGGCTCCTCTGAATCACAACCTCTAAGTATGATTAATAATTGTTACTGTAATGATCTGTCGAGCGTGCAAAATATGTAGTTCAATCATGACAACTCTCGGAAGATTTTAGCATGGTGA
>NW_015760441.1:0-588 GCF_001515625.1 Sinocyclocheilus rhinocerous
AGTGTGATAGATGAACTGGAAGTGACTTCAGTTTTGACCCTTCTGTTTGTTGATTTCTTTTTTGATCAGTGTGCCAAACCTTCATATATTTTGTATTATTTAAAAATATTACAAAATTGAAATTTTTTTTTTCCAAGGTGCGTTCAAATCCTCCTGGGATGTTTGTTTTACAAGTTGGGAAGTCGTAATTACGACGTCAGTTGTGTTCAAGTCACTTTGTTTTGAGCAAGATGACGATGTACCTTTTCTACAAAAAATGAACTATTAACTACTTCAAAAAATGATGAATAAAGAATGCGCATAAGTAAGTTACTGTGCATTTAATCGTTACATATTCCTTCATTGTTGTATAGTACTACAATATTTTGTACATACTGCTTTGCTAATTCTATGTAAAAACTCACTGACATGCCCCAAACTTGGAAACTCAGGGCTTAAAGATAGTTTCTTGTAATTATGACTTTGTGGTAGTGTTCACATACATACAGTCTTTCCTTCATGACTTGAATGTACCATAACTTCATACTACTTGCTGAATTAAACATGCAACGTCATGTGACAACAATGTAGCACATTGTTTTTGGAGAC
>NW_015760442.1:0-588 GCF_001515625.1 Sinocyclocheilus rhinocerous
GGTGGCAATGTTTATAGTATTTATGCAAATGTTCACCCCTTTGTAGTGTCACTCATGCTGTGAATAGTAAAATATGAAAAATCCTTTGGTATGTCACATCACAAAGTAAAAACTAAATCACACAAGCTCTCAGTTGCTTGAAAGATTTTCACTAACTTTGTGAGGACTGACACACAAAAGGCTTTCTTTCTTGGTAACATGTCCATGAGCTACTTTCCCTCCCCAAACAACATCCACATTTCTGTTTTAAATGTATATGAATATATAAAGCAAAGCATCTTAGATCCAGTAAGTGGTCACCATTTTAAGCACCTTTTGTCTTCACTGCTTTTAAACTGTCCTGCAGTATGACAAATTATTTTTTTTTATGAATACAAAAATAATACAATTAATTTCTATTCTAAAGAACAGAAATACACAGAGTATAGCATGTCACACCGCAGGACATCCAATTGTATTTCATGTCACCTATCCTTCTACAAATATGTATAATACACAGTAAGGAAAAAGCATATGCTTCAAACCATGTTTGTGTATATATACGGCCTACAAACACACAAAGGACATTACAAGCATATATGAGAGTCA
>NW_015760443.1:0-588 GCF_001515625.1 Sinocyclocheilus rhinocerous
AGTCGATTTGGAGGATGTGTTTCTGAGGGGATTGATGATGTCTGTAGAAAAAAGGGCTTGTATTGGTCTGTACAGAGAACAGCATTTCCTTTTATCACAGCACCAAGAGCTGCTAGCGTCTAGAGGCCAGATGCCCTACTGTTACACACTCCAATCGATATTTTACACCTACATACACTCACAACCTTGTTGTATCCTTATGTGTACTTTTCATTCACACTTTATATAAGGTATTTTAATAAAGATAACTAACCCTAACCCTAAATGCATTTTTAATCAACACATTACTCTGTGAGGGTTTTTAACTTGGGAATAATATCTCAAAAAGTTGTTTCATCAAATTTGTGTGATTCTTTTGAGGATATGTGTCCATACGAGGATAGTAACATCCATCTAAAGATAAATTCTATCATGCTAGATATGTCATATGCATGCACAAAAAGAGAACATTTATACACAGTATATACATTTATAAACACTAAGATTGGAATAAATTATTTTTTTTGGTTTTGGAAATAAGTCTCTTAGTCTCTTAAGGCTGCATTTATTTAAAGGGGTCATAGGATGCCCATTTTCCACAAGTTGATA
>NW_015760444.1:0-588 GCF_001515625.1 Sinocyclocheilus rhinocerous
CACATCGATCTCAACTGGGTGCTCGACTAAGAAACAAGTGGAAATGTTTTTTAAATGTAAAGTCGGCAACACCAAATTTTAAATAGGCTAAATGAAGAAAGTGGGTCTCTGTTTGGTTGTGTTCTTTACAGCATTATCCTAAGTGTCGCTGATTAAAACGAATGACTAATAGCGAATATCAATCTCGGGAGAGTTCTTCAGAGGTCTATAATTGTTTATATGGAATGTTTCTTTTAATTCACTCACGCTGAGAAGGCTCACGCCTGATGTCTGTCCGCGGCGGTTCTCCCACAGAACAGCTGCCAGACCCGGGAGCAGCTTCGCCATTCCCAGAGCAAATGCGTCAAACCATCTATTCTCATATAGCAGACCGGTCCCGAGTCTTACTTGAATACACGCCTATGCTAATGAGTTCAGACGGGCTTATAGAGTTTACAAAGAACGTATGTTGTTCACTAAAAAGTAGCCTATATACGCTACCATACAATTAAAAATAATAATAATAATAAAAAGCAGTTCCTCTTAAACTGATGTTGTATGCTATGTTGTAGGCCTATCATTTACAAGTGCCGAGAACAATTAGAATTA
>NW_015760445.1:0-587 GCF_001515625.1 Sinocyclocheilus rhinocerous
AAATAATGTTCTTTTTAGCAGCATCATATGACCCCTTTAAATCTCCTACAGCAGTGGAATTCACTTAGCAAGCAATTATCAGTAACATGTCAGACACAATTACAGTGGAACAGTACAGCTGGATCAGTGATTTATTCATTATGTTTCTTCCCCATGAAACTTTTGCATGAGTGATAATATACACACCATAGACTACATCCCAGCTTTCCCTGTTGGACGTTTCTGTGTAAGCAGGACAGAAACCAAAAGATGTCTGGTGCCCTCATGTGACCGTGAAAGGAAACGCAAACATTTCCCACCAGTCGATGACGTTATGGAATTAAATTATACATTTGAATAAAACTGAACGAACATACTATTTAACACAAGTGTCCCTGACTGTTGTGTAAATTACACTTCATTATTGTGAGTGACTACATCTAAGTTCAAGTGCTCCAGTTAGCTTATTTTATGTGTTAACTTACACCTGCTACAATATCAATATATAGAGGTAACGTAAAGTCTGCTTCTATTTAGTCCAAAAATATCTTGGTCATGTCATACATTTCAATGTTCACGCAACTCTTAAAATACACAAATGTAAACAA
>NW_015760446.1:0-588 GCF_001515625.1 Sinocyclocheilus rhinocerous
CAATGAGTGTGGCCATACTGCAGTGTGGGATGGTCGGTGTGAACTGCACAGACACCATGCTCTCCTGATCATTCACCTACTCGGGGAGAAAAACACGATAGATAGACAGATAGACAGACAGATAAACAGACAGATAGTCGCAGATCAGACTCACATTGACGCGCATTTGTTCCACGACATTCAGCTCTTCGAGGGACAGTGGGTGCTCAGGGTCATTGATCGATCTGATCAGATGTATTCATTTAGTTAAGGTCCGACTCAAAAGATTCAAAATGCATTAAATGAGGCTTCTGAACTAACGCAGTTTGTAAGTGTAACTAACTGTCATTATCGCAGATAATTAACAGCAACAAGGCTGACATGTCAAAGTAGCAGTGTAGCTAAAGCCAAGTTTCGTGCTTTGAAAAGATATCGAAGATCTCCCTGTCATCGATGGGATCCGCTACATCCTCATCTTCATCAGTGGCAGTGAGGAGTCTTTCCCCCGATCGCTGAAATATCAGAGGATTGGCGTTTTCTAGGCGAGTTCCCCCTGACATTATTACCTCTTCAACGATAAAATTGTTATACAACTAACACAATACGATC
>NW_015760447.1:0-588 GCF_001515625.1 Sinocyclocheilus rhinocerous
TTCATAACATGTTATCTACTGACATGTACTACATGTTCAAATAAAAAATTACGGAGTGTAACTTTAGGATTTAAAATGTGTATATTAAAAAAAATAAGAAAGAATATATATGGTTATCTCTTTCATTGAAGTGAAGCAAAAATTGAAGACCCAGCTAATACTGTATTCAGCAATTATGTAAATTTATAGGTCATATGCAGACCTACACTAATTTAATTTAAATTAAATTATCTGGACTCGTTTCCACAGACCTACCGCTCAGACAAAAGAAAAAGAAAAGAAGAAAGAAAAGTTTCCACTTTCTTTATACATCTCAGAGGCTTTAATTCCCTCAAAGTTTTAACTGCTGCATTTTTTAAAGACGGATACTGTTTATTCTGTTCTTTTGGCACAAAACTGTGCTTTCACTACAACAAGTATGATCCCCCATCTACATGAAAAATTATGTTACACTGGTAATAGTTACCCTACTAAAATGTCTGATCTAATAATCTAGTCCTGGAAGTCTGCCCTGGCCACCTCTGGCTCTTGCTCCAGGGTGAGTAGTATTGACTCAGCGTTGATGAGTATGGCCCAGCATGGCAGGCA
>NW_015760448.1:0-588 GCF_001515625.1 Sinocyclocheilus rhinocerous
CATGAAGCAAGCGAGAACAAAGTTCAGCTCAGGTTAGATGTCTGCATACCTCGGAAGAAACATTGCACTGAAATAGGATACGTGTGGACTGAAATGTTCCAAAAACCACCAGATAAGCTAGAGTTTATTGAAAGATGCATTATTAAACTAAATTGTTAATTATTGTTGACTTTTATATTTTTGTTGACAGATATTCCTGAGTGGCATATGAGAAAGTAGGCAATTTTTCTAGTAATATAGCAAAATATAATTAAAAATGCTAAAATATGTAAGATGTTGTTAGAAATATTGCTTATTTGTAACAGATCAGATGTGTTTGGTGGATTCTGTGTGGCTGTGCGAGGTTGGAGAGCCAGTCTCTTGACATGACATGTTGTTTTGACAAGGTGAGTGTGAGGTATCCCACCTTCACACCTCCCTGAGATGACACTGGTGCTCGCCTGGTTCCTTCACTCAAACACACTTTACATCGACATATAATTAACATCCAGTTTACATACACACGAAAAGATTCTTTGTTGGCCTTGATGGTTCCATGAAGAACACACAAAAGGTTCTTTATAGTGGAAAAAGGTTCTTTAGATTGTT
>NW_015760449.1:0-588 GCF_001515625.1 Sinocyclocheilus rhinocerous
CTCTCTGGTCTCTGTGCTAAAGCGGAAATTACGTTGCAGTGATGAAATTTTAATGCTTCTTTTAAGAAGAATAATGAACAGGCTGGTCCCCGGGGGTCGAAATCTCTGTACTACACAATCCTACATGTGAGCGCACATACATTGACGTACACAGCCGAATGCACTGGTGGACGTCCGACATAAAGACTTACGATGCAAGATCGCCTAAAAACAAACACATTCTAACACACATACACACAGGCTCACAACTCCAAACATCAAACACTCCTTACGACAGCTTTCCCCCTCCCTACTCAGCAGCATCGGGAGTGTGCGGCGCCAAACACGGATCCACCCTCGATCAAATGCTCTCCAGACATGCTTGCACGCACACATGCGGAGTGGAACAAAGAGAAGGAGTTCAACGTTGATACTCTCACTCATGTCAAAGTGGATCGCTGCTTTGATAAGGAATACACAGTCTGTTTCTCTCCAGATGACTTCTCTTTCCCTCTGTTTATCACTTTCTCCCCCTCTTTCTGGCATAAATTAATAAAGAAACGCCAAACCGAGGGAGACAACGTGGAACCCCGTCAGCCATCTGCAGCC
>NW_015760450.1:0-588 GCF_001515625.1 Sinocyclocheilus rhinocerous
CCTCAATTGTTTCTCCTAGACAACAGTGAGATTAAATGGAGAACACATTTGCTTAAGTCTCCTGCTTCTCAGATGTTTCTCTTAAGAAAAAGACTCCAATAATCTAAAACAGTTTCTAATGAGATCTCAAAAATTTAGTCTTTTTCTCAAGAGAAACATTTGAGAAGCAGGAGACTTCAGCAAAATTCTCAATTTAATCTCTTTGTTGTCTAGGAGAAGCAATTGAGGTATTTGAGATATTACAATTTTAAAAAATGAGCACAGTTTGAGGCACTGATGAGATCTCATCTGAAACTCTAGAGGAGATACGTTTGAGATTACTGGGGTATTTTTCTCAGGAGAAACATCTTAGAGGCAGGAAACTCTCAGTTTGTTCTCCATTTAATCTAATTTGACGTATTTGAGATTACAATTTTAGAAATGCTGTTTAATATATAATGTATTTTTGCAAAATGAGCATAGTTTGAGACATTGTTGAGATCTCGTCTGAAACTAGAGGAGTCATGTGAGATTACTGGAGTCTTTCTCTTTTAGGACAGAAACATTTGAGAAGCAGGAGACTTAAACAAAATTCAAAAAAAAAAAAAA
>NW_015760451.1:0-588 GCF_001515625.1 Sinocyclocheilus rhinocerous
CTCGCTGCTTATTTCATATCTGAAAATTCATCTGCCCTGGTCTCTCTCTTTACGGGTCAAAAGCAGCTAATGGCCCGGGTCTCGTCCTCGTTTGGGATTGTCCCTGTTAAGGCATTAAGCTGAGAGGCGGGGTCACGAATCCAGCCGTCATTAATCTTTCTTAACGAGCCTGTGTGTTTCCCTGGAGGTCTGCGGACGACCCCAGCGGAGGACGGCGGGGCCCGCAGCGATCATCGCTGATTTAAAGGCGATGCAGATGAGCGCGGGGGAACGAGACGACTGGAGAGGGAGAAGATCAATACGGCAGAGTGCTGTCCATATGGATAATAGACAATGCAATCATAACTGGAGTTGTAGAGTTAAGTGGACGGGGCCAGAGCCCTCTTCATTATCTAATACATCCAGGGCTTTTCCAGCGAATTACAACTCTACACAGAAAGACATTTAACTTGCTTGTTCAGGGGCCAGATAGAATAGCATCTGTTCATCTTCTATTGGTTAGAGTGGACTCACAGTTACGCTTAGTGACGTGATGAAGACATGAAGCATGCAGCATTTTCATAAAACAGCTGAAAATAATCACTTTTT
>NW_015760452.1:0-588 GCF_001515625.1 Sinocyclocheilus rhinocerous
TATTTTTGCACAATTCAAATATACTTATGCAATTCATGGAAGATATTGCATAGCCATTATATTAATTTGACTGATATTTGCACAATGTAAATATGCGTATGCAATAAATGCAAGAGTTTACAGCATATGCAGTATATGAATTTGACTGACATTTGCTTAATGCGAATATGCATATGCGATATATGCAAGATATTACCGAATATTGCATATGCAATATATTAATTTGAGCACAATGCATAATATGTTAATTTGACTTATTTTTGCACAATGCGAATATGTATATGCAATATGCAAGATATTACTGCATACTGTATATGTACAATATATTAATTTGACAGATTTTTGCACATTGTGAATATTTAATATGTGCAAGATGTTAATTTGACAATTTTTTTGCACAATACAAATATGCATATTATTGCATACTTCATATGCAATGCAAATATGCATGTGCAATATATGCAAGAATATATTGTAAGCTTTGCAACAAGGATAACCTTCATCTTAAAGGTGAAGACCTCCGAAGACATCACAATGATTGATAGGCAAAGAGTGTTTCTGATTGGCTAAAAGGTCTGGGCCACTCCC
>NW_015760453.1:0-587 GCF_001515625.1 Sinocyclocheilus rhinocerous
GGGGGTCTGAATACTTTCCGTACCCACTGTATATATATATTTTATAGATATTAAACTATTTTTGTTATAACATAATTTTAGGTATGGAAAAAGCTTAATGTTTATATTAATGTAAAATACATTCAATTCAATTATCTACATTTATCTTAAACACTAAGCATTTTTCCCTTTTTTTCCTGATGTAAAAATTAATGTAGGCTATCAGAGGAATATGCCAGCAGTTATGAACACATGTAAAATCCAATAATGAAAAAAATAAAATAAAAAAAAACCTCTTACCACATAAAGAAAATCAAACGACTCACTTACTCCAACGCAGTTTTTTTTTTCCTCATGGTAATATGCATTTTTTTATGCTTTTGACTTGTAATATGCATTTATTTGACTTGATTAACTTGAGCTCAAAGCAGTGATAAGCTTGGTCTTTTCAGTAGCTAATCTAATGTCATAATGCACTTGCTGGTACACCAAACTCATCTGAAGCGTCTCACCTGGGATTGTAGTTTCCATCGTTCTGCATAGAGTTTCCAAATTTAACCTGGATATTTTTCGTGGTTCCAGGAAAGCTGTCATCTCTGTAGACGACC
>NW_015760454.1:0-588 GCF_001515625.1 Sinocyclocheilus rhinocerous
AACGACATAACATCTCGTTATTACGACATAATTGAGTGGAAAAATTTATATGTGTGTGGCAGCAATGCGTCACCGAAAGTATGCATCCACAACACATACTCAGTCATTCATGTGATACAGCCAACAGGTCAATACAGTCATATTAACTGGAAAATTACAGTGAATCTCACCATCTATCTTTTCTCTCAGGTCACAGGACTCTGTTTGTGGGTGTGCGGATGCCCATGGGCAGACAGTCTCATCATCATCACCGGCCACACAGTTCCAAACACCGCAGGAGAGCTGAGAGGACGCGGGCTGGAAGTGTAGCTCAAGAAGACATGAACACAGAAAGTACCGCAACATCACACGGTGAGAACGACAACAACAGTAACAAGTCGAGCAACGCTTGTAAGTTCATTCACTGGGAGGTGAATCTGGAGAATTATATCTAACGTTAGGATTCAAAATTAACCCTCGCGAAAGCGCCACATTCAAATAAGTACATTGCATATTTAACGCAACAGCTGTAATCATGTCATATTGCTATTATAAAACAATTAAGTGAGAAATAAGGTAGTAAAAAATGAGTAACTTACAGTTTAGACA
>NW_015760455.1:0-588 GCF_001515625.1 Sinocyclocheilus rhinocerous
GTCTGCAGAGGAACTGACAGTAGAGGGCAACACGGCCTTGTCTCCTTGGGAGACGCCAATTAAAACTGAACCAAAACCCAAAGTGAGCAACCACACAGCAACTACTTGAGAGAATGAGAAATTAGTTTTGGCATAAAGCAGATTCAAAGTAAAATGTCAAGCAGTTATTTGAAGTGTTTCACTTTAGGGGGGAAAAAATCAACATCTTCTAGGATAGCAGAAATCCCATTGCTGATGATCAGCTACAAATTATGCTCAGTATACGGTATACAGGCTCACAAGGAAAACCAATGCACGGCAGAAGAATATAGAATAATTTGCTTCAAATACATGTAAATACTGGTATGAAGTTGCAAGAATTGATTGGATTTACATGGATTTACAATTTAATCCTTTAGTTTCATTGATTGGACTCCAGGATAGCTTTTGGAGAAGTCAGCTTTCACACAGTTTTTCCATCATGCACTGTTAATGTTTACATGGTGCGTTGAATAAAGAGATGAAAAGGCACCACAGTTCGTATCTTACTTTTTTTAAGCAAACTTCCCTTGTAAAAAAGAAGTGCATTTATATGTATTGAATATGCAC
>NW_015760456.1:0-588 GCF_001515625.1 Sinocyclocheilus rhinocerous
AGCTCTCAGGGGCCTGAGAGCCCTCAAAGTCCTCAGGGACTTTATTGGGCCCAAGTCTGAGTAGCCCAGCGCATTAGCTATAAGGCTGACTATAGACACCTATACAAAGACAGAAAGAGGAAGGGAGGAAGAGAGAAAGAGATGGGCCAAAGTGTTAGAGTCAAGGAGGACGTCGAGGTGAAAGAAAGAGGACCCTACGTTGACACTGAGCTGGAGAGGCAGTAAACAGATATATACATACATACAGAAGGGTTTGCTCATGTATGTATGCATATATGTGTATTCAACAACAGAGAGAGTGAGAGAGAGAAGGAGAGATTCAGGTTAAACATGGGGTTAACCAGTCATAGGTACTGTATGTTGGGCGACCCAAATGTTTGCACTTTTGATCTTAGTATGCGATTTGTTTTTGGTATCGCAGGCAGACGAAGCTTGGAAAGCAGCTTACAGCAAACCTGGAAGGAAACTTTTGGTTGAGAAATACAAAAAACAGAGATGAAGGGACACATTTAGAGAAGAGGTGTGCACAAACTTACAAGCACGTTCACTGTACTTTGTACACACAAGATACGCACAATACGTACAAAC
>NW_015760457.1:0-585 GCF_001515625.1 Sinocyclocheilus rhinocerous
AATGTCTTGAACTCCTCTCTCTCTCGCTCTCGCTCTCGCACGCACACACACACACACACACACACACACACACGTGTAAAATAACATTGGCCAAAGGCGATAGAGTTTTAAGCATATATGATTAAATGGATAAACCAATAATTGTGATGATAATGAGTTAAATACAAAATCTAGAATAATAAAACCATAATGCAGACCTTTATGCTTTGAAAATATTGATAAATAATATTAGCGTAACAATAAAAAATAACAATAATACTACAGGGAGAAAACTACTGCCAATTCTACTGCAACAAATAAGTTATTAACAGATTTAGCTTTTGTACAGGTCTGTCACGTCTCACAATATTTAGCCTAGCCTGCCTGTTATCATAATTTTAATTAACTGTTCTATGCCAAAAACAACAACGAAACGTTAATTATTTACAATTATTCGACACAACATTAGCCTGAGGGTTTATTTGCACTGATAAAACCATATGAATCTGATTCGATGTATCAAAAAACTCAATAGCCAGATTTTGGGATATAGGTTTATTTGAACAAAACATTAAAAATATTAACACTAATTTCCTTTCCATATTT
>NW_015760458.1:0-588 GCF_001515625.1 Sinocyclocheilus rhinocerous
CCACCGTGACATATAAGTGTTGTTCTAAATGCAGATGTCACTGCGGCCCCAGATGAACCTGTGTCAGATCAGGTCTTTAAGAGAAGGGGAAGGGGAACAGGACGCTGCGTCCGTTTGCCATGCTTCAGGAATTCCATGCACGTCTCCTTCAGACAAGATGATAACGTATTTTACAGGTGCCCTTTAATACTCTCGGCCGCACCATTTGTGACGTCATAGGCTGCCGCCTGCCTCTATCTCCAGTATCTATCTGTCTATCTGTCGTTCTAACTGTTGTTCTATAGGGATGTAACGATGCACGCTGAGCCGGTTGAAAATCGATAAAAATTTGTGGCGATTCAAGTCTGTTGAGATGATAAACGAATCACAATACAATTGGGGGTGGGAGTTTATATGAATGTATTTCTGCAGGGAACTGACTGTCTTCAGAAACGTTTAATGGTATTTTCTTTTCATCTTGCCTCTGTATAATGCATATTAACTCTTTTCCCCGCCAGCGTTTTTGAAAAAAGTTGTCAGCCACCCCCAGCACTTTTGATGATCTTCACTAAAATTTCATGGCCCCCAGAATATTTTGTTTTATGAATA
>NW_015760459.1:0-588 GCF_001515625.1 Sinocyclocheilus rhinocerous
AGAGAAAGGAACAATTGAAATCGCATCATATGACCCCTTTAACGCGGCACTGATTGTGAGATATTATTAGATTAGATTAGATTAGATTATTAGATATTACTAGATTATTAGATGTTATTAGATATATAGATGTTTCATGTTTCGAGATTTTTTGTACTTCTCCTTTGTTATCCTTATTTATTTAATAGGTGTCTTTGACAGCTGTGTGTTTCATTAAATAATGGTTTTCTTTATTTTTTCTAAGGTCACCTTTCAAAACATTGTTTTATGTAGATGTTAACTACTAGATTATTCAAATTATTCCCTTAAATCGTTTGTTTTTCACTATGAAATGTGGTCTGAATGGTCTACAGTGAATTCTGGAAATTTGAGTCTGGAAAAGTGAACCCTGTATCAAAGACGGATACTGCATTTTATCATCTATAATACTCTATTGATTCATAGAGGAGTTGCCATTACCGGACTGTCTATTTACACTAAGTGCAAAGGGCCCACCTTGTTGGCAGAGGCTATTTACATTAGCTCCGCCCACCAATGCGTTATAATAAGGCTCAAGCCCAATTTATACTTCTGCGTCGAACCTACGCC
>NW_015760460.1:0-588 GCF_001515625.1 Sinocyclocheilus rhinocerous
TTGTACTAAAACACCAATCAAATTAACAAAAATGAGTGCAGACATTATGATCAGAATTTATGTCCGCTCGTGAACATCTAGTTAGCTGGCAACTAAGCGCCTCAAACAAAACTAAACATCGGCCAAATATTTTATGCCGCTAATCTGGCAAATTTATCAAAAAGCACTTGTATAAACCAAATAACTTGTAAACATGGCTTTTCCAGTTAGACTGGACCCCAATTGCCAGAAACTGCATAAACGCTAACCAATCAAATTGTAACTGCCTATTTTCTAATAGTACTTGGCAGTTTTCTGTAAAATAGGCATCATATGGTTAGAGAACACACCGTGGGCTGTGCCATCTGGGGCTAAGTCTATTTATTCTGGTGTTGAGTGCATAATGCTTGTGACATAATGTGAAAGTGCAACTTGAAATCATCCTCACTGCCGCTTTCTGGCTCCTCCCACCACAGGCAACCGCGTGATCTTGTTTCACCTGGCAGCTACACCGAAACACCTCAAGAAAAATAAAAAAGAGAGTGAAAAGGCAAAGAACGACATTAGAAATACAATAGAATGAGGGTGATTCTGTATGGTGAAGGAAAA
>NW_015760461.1:0-588 GCF_001515625.1 Sinocyclocheilus rhinocerous
ATTTTTAATTGATAGTTGTTGAAGCCATCAGATTTCATTATTGCGGAGTGTTTTCTTGCTTTATAAAATGGTTACTACATACATAACACAAATATTAAAGACACAAATATCCAATAGAACAATTTATTAAACAAATTCATGATTCCAATAATATAGGTCTAGTCCCTGATATGTAAGGTCCTCGAGTCGGGATTCGAATTCGGGACGCCCGTAGCGCAACGGCCCACAAGGCTATCAGCGCTGAATAAAACCCATCATTTTCAAAAAAATTCCCACCAATCAGAGAATCAAAACAAGAAAATCACACCAAATTAACTGCTTAGTGCCTGCCTACTCCCTTGAAGAACTGTGAATGACTTTATAGTCAGTTTCCCTTTGCTCTCAAACTGCTTAAATATTTGTCTATATATGCATATTTGTAAAATATGTTTCTTCTATATATACAATAAACATGCTTTGAGCAGTTTTATATTTATTTACTTTTTAGGCCAATTCAATTGTCATTTGTAGTGCTTCATGGGATTGTTTTTGTTTCCTACATTAAAGCCATTTAAATACACAGCCTTATACCTTATACTGATTTTAAAC
>NW_015760462.1:0-588 GCF_001515625.1 Sinocyclocheilus rhinocerous
TCAGTCAGTGCAATGAGCATATTGTTGCATAACAACATAAATGTGCAATTTACAGCTAGAACATAATTCATGATCATTCTGCTAAACAAACCGCTTAATTTCACAAGATGATATGATACTTCATCGTATTTTAATGGTTGTATTATGGATCTCACTAATTCAGTATACATGCAAAGATCATATGTGAATGGAAATAAATGTTTTTAATAACCACATAAGCATTTCCCCCCAAATGATGAGAGGAATTCTTTCAGGCTGAACTTTTCACATGAGCACTCAAGGTTTTTAATTACCAGTTATGACAAAATAAGCCTTAGCGGGAGATAAATGGCTACAGGACAAGCCAAACTTTGTTATTAAAAACAAGACGAGGATATTCTCATTTAGTTTAATTACTGTATCGCTGGGGACCAGCAATGTTTGTTTATTGCCAAAGAATGAAATCCTTGTTGTGTGCAAATTGAAGGTTCATTGGTGGTTAAAATGTGTCCTAATCAGTGTTTGAACTATACCATGGACTTTGGGGGAGCCCACTTGTTGTTTTTTTATACCGGGGGGGGGGTTCGTGCGCTTGCGCGTGCCTCAAAA
>NW_015760463.1:0-588 GCF_001515625.1 Sinocyclocheilus rhinocerous
TACGTTCAAGAATAGCACTGACCTGTTTCGGTTCTTTTCTCTCTCTCAGAACATGTCCTGTGATTTTTGAAGTTCAATGTGTGGGTGTGCTATCTGTTTCAGGCTCAGCTGACAACTTCCTGTGACCATCCAATCCAAATGTCTCATTATGAAGCTGCAAAGTCCTGACTATACTTTGAAACCACAGTAATAAAATGTTGAGTCATTCATTAATTTGTGCAGCTCTTCTCACACACACTGAAGTGAAGACTTCATTTGATTTTACTTTATTTTAAAGGTAATTCCAAAAGTTTGAAAGATATGCTCACCAAGGCAGAATTTATTTGATCAAAAATACAATAAAACCGTAATATTGTGAAGTATTATTACAATTTAAAACTTTACTGACCCCAAACAGTAGTTTATAGTAATACCTTAGTACTTTGATACTTTATGGTAGGCATTTTTATACATTTACATTGTACCCTAAAGTAGTTCAGAGAATACCATATACAAAAAAATCACAATAAATGTCCTAAATTGGTATTGCCATGGCACATGTCCAAAATGATATTTAATAATACCACATTATTATTATTATTATTATTA
>NW_015760464.1:0-588 GCF_001515625.1 Sinocyclocheilus rhinocerous
CCGTTAATTACCCTCGTTTAGTTCTGTATTTAAAGTGTTGTCTGTGCCTTGGTTCCTTTGTCTGGTGACGTCTATACTATGTGCTTCGTGAGTGTTCCTGTCTGCCATGTGTTACCCCTGTTTGGTTCAATAAACACTGTTACTCGTTACACGCCATCGTCTCTGCGTTCCTCGCCTCCTCAGGAGCATCGTGACAGGTACACCTTTTACACTGACTCAGTTCCATTTCTTTTTATTCATTATTTATTTATTTATTTTATTAGTAATGTTTCATGTTATGTTACATTAGCTTCCGGTGCCTTTGCCTCAATTCCAGCACCCATAAAATCACTTGTACAGCCATAGACAAATTTAAAAATCCTATAAGAGAATTAATTAACTGCAGCTTTTTCTAGAATGTCTTCTGAAAAGGTGTTTGATCTTCTGAAAAGGTGTTTGATATTTGATAACACTGAAACTTGGAATGTTTCTATTTAGAGCTTGGAATGTTTCTGGTCAAGGTAAAAACAGGTTACAGAACCCCAATGCCAAGCCTCATAAAACAGCAATCGGTCTTTGTCAGGTGACGTCACACTCACGAGAATCGAA
>NW_015760465.1:0-588 GCF_001515625.1 Sinocyclocheilus rhinocerous
TTTTTTTTTTTCATTTATGTGAATATTTGTCTCCCAGGGGTGACAGTGATGGAAAAAGACTGAAATTGTACATAGTGTAGATAATTTCAGTGAAGTGAAACATTATGAATCATAGTGGTCACAGTCTACACTTCTGCGAATTGACTCCGTCATGCTGTTACAAACACATTGTTTTTTCACCATCTTAGTCGTGGAAAAAAATAAAACACACACATACATCCATCTATACATCCATCTATTTTACACTACAGATGGACTTTCCAACAGTAAATTTGGCCACTAATGAGGTAAGGGTTTACAGGAATCCTCAACAACTCAGTGCATTCATTGTAAGACTATTCACAGAAATCCTGCTTGGTTCATAGAGATGGGTTTTTAACTGTAAACTGACATAAAAGTTTTGTGTATTGAAATTATCTTATCTCTGTTGCTTGTTTGCAGAAATACAAAAATTTGGAAAGTTAATAACTGCAGTGAAAAGCTGCATTCTGTTATTTTGATTATAATGACCGTGATGAACATTTACTGTGCAAAGTTGTCTAAATATCTACAGTGTTGAAAATGGATTATTAAACCACTAAAAAAGAT
>NW_015760466.1:0-588 GCF_001515625.1 Sinocyclocheilus rhinocerous
AAAGGAACGCAGAGCTTAATAAGATTGGGATGACTATCACACAGAGAGAAAGTGAATATTCTCATTGCCTCTTTATCGCTAGACCGCAGAATCAGCACAAGGAAGTGACAGCCTGTGGCATGTTGAGGAGAAGAGGAGAGGGATGTTTATAGAAAGAAAGAATGCAAGATGAAATGCTTCTATTTTGCATACTCTGGAGCCACATGAAAAAGCTGACTGGCTGATGGCATCACATCCTGAGCTGTGAAACCAAAAGCAGCAGACAGGAAAAAATTCAAATGTATATGAAACCAAAAGTCCATGATAAAAGCCAACACTAGTGAAATATGTACTGTAAAAAAACAAAATTTAAAATACAGTACAGTTCAAAAGTTTGTGGCTGGTAACGTTTTTGAAATAAGTTTTTTATGATCACCAAGCTGCATTTATTTGATCAAAAATACAGTAAAAACATAAATATTGAGAAATATTATTGTAACTTAAAAGACCTGTTTTCTATTTGAATATAGTTTAAAATGTAGTTTATTCCTGTGATGACCATTGCTCCAGTCTTCAGTGTCACATGACCCTTCAGAAATCTTTCTAATA
>NW_015760467.1:0-588 GCF_001515625.1 Sinocyclocheilus rhinocerous
ATTCTTAACATCCAGATTTGGGAGAATGCAACACCAAAACGTTCATGTACATTATACATTTAATGTTTAAATGATGTCAAATGTTTCATATTGTATTTATATTACACAAAGGTCTGTTCACAATCAGCTTTAGCACATTTAAAAGAAGCATTTGTGGGTTATTTGGCATTGCAGCTTTTGCAGAGAATCTTTGTTCCGTCGGGAAAGAATCCTGCTCCAACCAGAGACACCGAACACTCAGAGCACTTAAAACACGGCTGATGCCACTGACGCTCCTCAAACGAGATGTACTTCCCTTCTCCAAAACCTGAGGAAAAGATTCAGAGGTATTTCTTTGTGATGTGTGGTCTCTACAGTCTCTAAAACAACATGATTAAACATGGTTTAAACTGTTTCTAAAGATTGAAATGGTTACACGCTAAAAAACATCAGTAGAAATAGGGCACAATGTACTGTATTAATGTGAATTTTCCATATTGATTATTCATCTATGTTTTATCCATATTTTGCGCGGATGAATCTAGTGTTCTCATGGTTACAGATGATCAACTTATGTCTGTGAATTTCACTAAAAACATCAAAACTCTC
>NW_015760468.1:0-588 GCF_001515625.1 Sinocyclocheilus rhinocerous
TGTAACACATTCACTCTTCATACCGAACGTTCAATTGCTGTAAATATCCAACAGTTAGACTTCAAATGTCAAAGCTGTTTCACATAAATCTATATGCCTTTCTCAAAGGTATTGTTTAATATATATATATATATATTACATAGTGGTACTATAATTGCTGAAAATCTAGGGAAGAACATGAAATGAAGTGTTGTAAGTATTGCAGCTTGGAGAATGGATTAATGGAATATAGGGATTTTAACTAATATAGAAAATGTGTTCCATTTAATTTGGCTGCTATTGTTTAACCTACATAAAAATCAAGTTTCACACATTGATGTATTATATGAAAGTGTTTCTATGATTCATGTGCATTGCATTTCCATAGTACGTCATGGTACATGTTCAGAAAATCATATACTTTAAAGTGTGAGTCTGTCTTTGCAAACATACAGAACTTGTGGTTATGATCTGGGCGGCCCCTGCTTCCCACCCATCTTACAAGCAGCGGCCTACTTCTAGTTTCGCAAGGGCCCTTGAGCTAAACCTCCACAGTATTCTTTTAAGTATTAGGTCCCCATACAAGACCAAGGTGTGAAACCAAGTAGC
>NW_015760469.1:0-588 GCF_001515625.1 Sinocyclocheilus rhinocerous
GTTCCCCACTTGTAAGTCGCTTTGGATAAAGGCGTCTGCTAAATGAATGCATGTAAATGTAGGTGGGGAGAGATGGAGGTGTGAGTTGCTCCGCTGAGGCGCTGTCCAGCACGGCCGGCTGCTGAAGGTGATCTCCGTCGCGCTGGACAGCGCCTCAGCGGAGCAACTTAGCACACTGGATGGGTTTCTTGTATTCTGTTAACGCTGTTTTTGTTAGTATGTGTACATATGCGGTAGGCGGACGTTAGCGTCGCGTCTCGCTGTTTTGTGGCAAGTTAAAAGTAGTTCAACTTTGAAATACGCGTCTGGAGACATCTGCTTTCTCTAGCACCCCTTTGCTCTCCGTCTGGTTGTTTGTGCACGCAAAACGCGTCCTTTGTAAACTGCCACTTAGACTTCCCTCACAAATCGCTAAGTGATAGGCTATTTGTAAAGGTGCGGTCACATTTATCGTCGCCGGGGAAGTCAGTCATTTCAATTGGATTCGACACGAACGGGAATTTCGCGAAAGATTTCCCCACGTAGATTTCGCAACTGGGGATTCGTCTCGTTAACCAACATCTATTTGGGTTGAAAGTGACTTTTTTT
>NW_015760470.1:0-588 GCF_001515625.1 Sinocyclocheilus rhinocerous
GAAAATATTATTTTAGATTTTCTGCTTTTAAAATTCATGTTTAATTCAAAGTGTTTCTTGGCATTTCTTTGCAATTATTCATGAAAATGTACTAGCAATTTCTAGGTGAATTTTTTTTCACCACTATTTTTAGTCTATATAAAACAAGAATGAAATATAAACCTGAAATATAAACTTTAACTCCTCTCTAAGACATTCACCAGTGTTAACTAGACTAGATCCTAGATTAACCCATGAGACATCCTGAACAAAGTACGGATCAGCATGTGTGTGCGCGGCGACTAGACGTCCCACTTATGCCTGGATCTTGAAGGACCCCAATTTTGTGGGTATTAATGAGAGCACCTGCTCAGGGAGAGGCTTCAGTGTCACTGGATCACGTTGTGTATCAATGCCTGGCTGACTGCATGGCTTTTTGTTTCACCACTTGAATCATCAGAGTCGTTTGAAATCAATTTAACAATCGTTCCTGAGAATGATTTGAGTATGTAAATGTGGCCCGGCGGTGAAAAACAGGGTAAGCAGGCAGAGAGAGAGAGAGAGAAAGAGAGATGCAGAAGTGGCAGTGAGCATCTATTACTGCATTAA
>NW_015760471.1:0-589 GCF_001515625.1 Sinocyclocheilus rhinocerous
AAAAAATACCTGTTTATTTTGGAGTACATGTAAAAAGCTTAACTTTTAAGTGCAGAATTTTGGCTTCTGCTAAATTTAACATTTTATACGTGCAACTTGTCAGGACAACCAAAAACTAAAGACTGTGTTCAGACTTAATCAAGAAAAAAAAAAGAGTCACTAACTGATTGAAGCTTTATTTGTGTCAGCAACATCAGCATCTGTCACGTCTGTGTCTTCATAATCAAACTTGCCATCTTCTCTCACCATCTCCAGTGCCCTTCACATGCCCCATTGTCTTTCAGTGACCCTCACCGGACTCAATGTCTTGGTGGTGAGTGGTGACCCTCACTAGCACCAGTGCTGTGTTGTGTGATGATCCTCACCGGCCCCAGTGTCTTTGCAGTGACCCTCAGTTGCCCCAGTGTCCTGCTGTGACCCTCCCAGTGCCTTTGTGGTGACCCTCACCTGCCCCAGTGCCTTACAGGTGACCCTCACTGACTTGCGGTGACCCTCACCAACACCAATGTCTTGCAGTGACCCTAACTTGGCACCATTATCTTGTGGTAATCCTCACCGGACCCAGTGTCTTCCAGGTGACCTTCACCTG
>NW_015760472.1:0-588 GCF_001515625.1 Sinocyclocheilus rhinocerous
TATATATATATATATATATATAAAGCATGGTACTCGCCTGCATATTACAAAATGTTTTAATGTACACTATTTTATTTATTTATCCATTTAGGCATTTATTTATTTCACATTTTGTCTTCTTGTGATACTCTGATTTTTCCTGATGTATTTGCATTTTATGGTTGATGCTTCCTGCAGGTTTAAACATTTTCCACTTATAGGTGGAAGAAGAACACAGTGAAGCTTTATTGGCATCTACTGCTAAAATTATTGGCTTCATTAAATAACAAAATAAATAAATAAATAAACCTCCTGACATTTTTCTTAGCAGCACTGTTACTCTTTCCCTGAATAGCCCCAAAGACCAAAAGTAACATTCTAAAATAACATCTATCCAGCAAATTTACCGCCCTGTTCAATCTCCCAGAGTAGAATCTTTCTAAAGAGATCCTTAAAGTTTATTTTACAGTCCTGTTCCACATGTACTTATTATAGTGATACCATAACTGAGTATAGTCAAATCAAGTCACCTTTATTTGTATATCACTTTATACAATACAGATTGTGTCAAAGCAGCTTCACAGTGGCAAACAGGAAAACAGTTTGTCA
>NW_015760473.1:0-589 GCF_001515625.1 Sinocyclocheilus rhinocerous
CCGACTTGACCTACATTCGACAGATCTCACATTACAGTTCATAACCAGTGAATTAAACCATCCTCACAAAGAGAGCTCCCTAAAAAAAACTTTTAAAGCGGAAAAATACAGACTATGTGCAGGCGAGGAAAACGGGCTTTTTCATAACCCTGAACAAAACTAACAAGTAAACTATTTTGAGGACTATAATACATTGTAAACACTCCTTATCCTGACCGATAATAACAGCTCAAGGATCACATTTTTAACTGAAAGCGAAATCAAGACAATGAGTGGGAGAATAAACAACCCCTGACATGTTTTCATAATGTTTTATAGAAGTAAACTATGAATAGGAAATTAAATCCAAACTAGAATAGTGAAACAGTTATTAGAACTGAAAAAGCGACAATTATAAACTCTGCTTTAACACACAAACTAGGCTTCTCACAGAAAATCTGTTACACATGACACGCCAAAACATTAAAACTGCCTGTGATATTAAAACATTTGAAAAGAAATGCAGGGACACGACCTAATGGACCAACTCATGACTATTATCTAGGCCAGGGGTAGGCAAGTTCGGTCCTAGAGAGTCGCAGTCCTGCAG
>NW_015760474.1:0-588 GCF_001515625.1 Sinocyclocheilus rhinocerous
CCCAACGTGGGGCTCGAACCCACGACCCTGAGTCTCATGCTCTACCGACTGAGCTAGCCGGGCGGGGTGCTCAATAGCGAATAGAGCTCTTTTCACTGTCACTATAGTGATGTGATGTGCCCATTGAGTTCCTCATTTTACCTAAATCAGTGGATTATCGCGTATGTGAAAACAAAACTTCCGTTTTTTGCATCTCAATCGCAAGACGCCTGCTTATCTGCAAAGCTTCAGAATCTGGATTCGTCTGATATTTTCGTGATCTTTGAATCACTAGTTGCGCGCGGCTGCTGCAGTTCAGGTCAGCCATTTTTGAGGGACCCGAATTTCCACAGCAAGGTAACAGGTTACTTTTCTTAACTAAGTTAACAGCAATGCATTAGCATATTTTTTTAATTTAGTCATGTTAGATTATACACAAGTTCAGTAATAACTTTACTACATGTCTGAATTAGTGATGGGTCAATGCATGTTGACCCCCTCTAACGTGATTGCATACACAGATAAATTTTTTTCTAGTTGAGCTGAGCTTGTAATCGATGAAAAGCTTGTTTAAAGGGGTCATATGATGCGATTTCAAGTTTTCCTTTC
>NW_015760475.1:0-589 GCF_001515625.1 Sinocyclocheilus rhinocerous
AAACCAAATGTTATTGCACTTTTGTTCATATAGCAGTACTTTTAAGCAGTACTTTTGAAAAAAGTGCACAATACACTACTTTTGAATGCATTATTCAATTTTGTGCATAATGCGATTAATCGCAGACAATCATGCGGAAAAAATAAATAAATAATTGTAGTCGTTGCCCAGCACTATTTTTTATATAAAACATTAAATTTTGTCTTCATTGTCATATAGTACTTGTCAAAACACACCTGACTGAATGCTGTTTCTCATGATCTCTTAGACCTTATGTTCTAAAGGCTGAAATGCATGAAATTAGTTTTGTGGACCTATATATGAACTACTTCAGTACAAAATATTAAGTTTTTCTTTTTCTTGTAATGCAAGAGTTGGACCAGATAGCGAGAAAGAAGCTAACACATGTCTGGCATTCCTCAATGCTGTTATAAATATATAGGGTATATACAAGACTAATGTTAATGAAAGAAGTCTCTTCCACTCACCAAGGCTGAATCTATTTGACTAAAAATACAGTCAAAACAGTGATATTTTGAAATAAAATAAGGGTTTTCTATTTGAATGTATTTTAAAATGTAATTTATTC
>NW_015760476.1:0-589 GCF_001515625.1 Sinocyclocheilus rhinocerous
ACTTTAAATGTTTCATTGAATCCATCAAGGAACGAGTGAAGGACTGTTGCAGTGAAATAAAGTGCACCGAATTGATCTGCATTTCTTTGGATTGTTTTTCGCTCACAGAAATGCTTCATTTAATGCTTTTAACTGAATGGACTCTATTAGCATCTACATGTGAGGCATTAATTCAATTCTTATTTTTCCCTCCTATATGGGAGGTGTTGAATTGTATTTTTTATTTTTTTATGTTTACCGAAGATCAGTTTTACTATCATTTTAAATTTAATTAAAATTTGAGTAATTTTGTTGTGCTTGTCATTTTTTTAAATGTCTATATTTATTTTAGTATACAAAGTTAGACTAAAATGATAAATGTTTTCTCAAAACATCTGATTTAATAAACATACATCTTTTTGAATGTTTTTATGTGAACCTGCAGTTTTACTTTTAGATTGGCCATTTTAACATTCATCAGTTTCAGTGAATTTTGTTATTTTGTCATTTTTGTTACTTTTTTTAAAAATAGGTTTAGATAGTGTTTATTAATTTCATTCTATTTCAGTTTTAGTTTGTTTTAGTACAGTAAGTTAAACTAAAATGAAAA
>NW_015760477.1:0-589 GCF_001515625.1 Sinocyclocheilus rhinocerous
AAATCAAATGAAACAAAATGGGCAGGAAAAGAAATACAAAGGAAAAGAAAGGAAATGGACAGAAGCTGGGGAATGGACAGGAAAGAGAGAAAGGAAAGGAAGGGACATGAATGGGACAGGAAATGGGGACTGTACAGGACATGAAATAGAAAAGGAAAGAAAATCAAATGAAACGAAATGGGCATGTCAGGAAATAGAAAGGATGGGAAAAGAAAGCAAAGGGACAGGAACTGGGGACTGGACAGGACAGGAATAAGACAAAAGAAAGAAGAATGAAAAGGACAGGAAATGGGCACAAGATAAAATAATATAATAGAAAAGGAACTTGACAAAATATTAAAGGAAAAGAACAGGAAATGTACAGAGCAAGGACTAGACAGGACTGGAAAGGCAAGTACGAGAAAAGGACAAAGAAATTGAGAGACAACAAGAAAACCTCAAACCCTGTGTTTGAGGACAGCATGTGGGATATGTTGTGTATATAGTGGGACCACCAGCTATGAAATGAGACATGAACAGAGAAGAGCAAAGGCTGATGGCGAGCACAAAAACATGAAAACATAGACTCAGAGAAGGGAATGGATAAGTG
>NW_015760478.1:0-588 GCF_001515625.1 Sinocyclocheilus rhinocerous
TGTGGGAGCCACAGCATTGCCCAGACTGGTGAGTTATTTTGAGTTTTACTAATGGCACTTTGTGTGATGCGAGTTGGTGACAAGCCAGTTGACATCATTATGTGTCAGTCTCAGTCTTGTTGTTTTTTTTTCTCTGGGTAAACAGACTCCCCCGACCCCAGAAGAGATGGGACACTGTGACAGTGTGTACCTGTCAGAGGTTGGAGATACGCAGGTTGTGGTCTTTAAACATGGTAAGGAAAATTTAACACATGATTCTTGTACGTTTACATATACATAATATATGCGTGTATCTACACCACTGTTCAAAAGTTTGGGGTCAGTAAGATTTTTTAAAATAATAAGTTAATAATTTTATTCAGTAAAGATGCATTACAGAAATCAAAAGTGACAAAGATAAATATTTTTTAGCATCAAATCAGCATGGGTGCTGAAAATTCAGCTTTGCAATCATGGGAATAAGTTACATTTTAAAATATATTAAAATAGAAAACAGTTGTTTGTAACCATGAAAAGGATTTTAATGATATATGATAAATAAATAAATTGGTACTTAAATGTTAACGAATCTAAAAGGTAAACCAGTAC
>NW_015760479.1:0-589 GCF_001515625.1 Sinocyclocheilus rhinocerous
GCTGGGATATCAGTCTCGCGTGGTCCAGTGCATGCAGCCGCTCCACAATGGCACCAACAGACCCGTTCACACCAAATACTGTAGCGAGGAGCGTCCCGAGACCCGCAGAGCCTGTAACAGCAGTGCCTGTCCATCTCAGTGGAGGACTGGAGCCTGGTCACAGGTGAGGATTTATTAGTAGACATATCATACAAACAAAGGATTACTGAGCAAGTCATTTTGTGATTTGGTGCCTAAAACCCTCTTTATTGAGGGAAAATTACTTTTATTATTAAACAGCAGTAACAGGAATTTAGTAAAAGGCAACAATAAATAGTTGCATTTAATAAAAAAAATAATAATAAATACATTTTTTTAGAAAAAATTAAGTGTGAACATATATAGTTTATTATTTTATATATAGAACATGCATTACAGGTGTTTGTTTATAAGTAAAACAATATGAAATATTATTATTTTTATTCTGATCTATTTTATTGTTAAATTAAAAAAAAAAAATTAAATAACTAAAATAATAAAAGTGTATGCTTCTAAATGCAAAGATAATTGTAAGTGGTAATGTTTGTTATTATCAGTCCACATTTAACTG
>NW_015760480.1:0-589 GCF_001515625.1 Sinocyclocheilus rhinocerous
TTAATTTTGATTTCATGGGGACTTTAAGACTTCACTTGCGCTTCAAGCACTTGTAGGGTCACTTGGAGTAGCAAACTTTAGAGGAAAGTGCTGCAGATTGCCAGCATATTAGTATGGGATTGTGTGGAAGGTGGTTAAAGTCTTGGCAAAATGCCGATAGTTTTGTCGCTCAAAGGTCAGCGCTTTGTTAGTGGATTACAGCGCGAAACACCTGTAACCGGACACACTGCTTTCAGATCTTATCAAACCCGCAACAAAACCCTCCAGGATTCAGTCAGGATTCAGTGTGGAAAACCACTGGACAGAGACCAGCAGAAACGGGATAGAACCGAATTAGAGTTTACATGATTGTGGAGATGATACTTAGAACAGGACCATATTATCAGATAGATTTTAGTTTTACATTGCGTTTTTAGTGTTATGAACACGTATTTTCTCGACTGTTGTTGGCGAATTTTTAGCAACCATGTTGCCATTTTCAGCTTTGCTGCAAATTTAGTGCAACGTAGGCTACTTCTTTCAGAGTAAAATATTTACTTGAACATAATAATGAAAGAAAGAGAGATGAAAATGGATTAAAAAATAGATA
>NW_015760481.1:0-589 GCF_001515625.1 Sinocyclocheilus rhinocerous
TGAACAGTTCTTAAAATAATATTTTTTGTTCTTATTGTAAAGAACATTTTTAATAATCTAAAGAACATTTTTCCACTATTAAGAGCATTATGTGGAATTAAAGGCTCCATGAATATTAAAGTTTATCTGTGGAACCATCAATGCCAATAAAGAACCTTTATTTTTAAGAGTGAAGGGTAACATTTATGGGACAATAATAGGCAAGCTACAGTAACATTCAAAATTATTTGGAAATATGAATCTATTACAGCCCCAAACAAGAATGCTTCACAACAATCATAACATTTCTCATTGAAAATGAATTGTGAGCAGCTCCATATGTTGTACTGGACCACTCACTTCAGCCGTTATCCGCCTACCCATGGAAAAGGTTTCTTCACCTGATAGAAGCCAAAAATAGAAAAGGGGTGTGGTAATGCTTGTGCTGTACAGTTCAGATAAAGTTCATCAGCACATTTAAAATGTGTCCTGCTCCTTAAATACAGTTTTGCTCATTAGTCTAGCTACATCCATCTTTCTCATGAATTCACATACCCCTTGCATAATCTGTAAGATGTTTAACACACACACACACACACACAGATATATA
>NW_015760482.1:0-589 GCF_001515625.1 Sinocyclocheilus rhinocerous
TATGACTTTTAAAAATCATTAGAGAAAGTTGTGAGAACGTTTCCCGTAGCTTTGTGCTTTCTTGAGCTCCAGAATTGAACTTTTCTGTTAGAAGTCACATTAGACCAGTTCAGTCTTTGATTCTGCTTGAAGTACATCCACAGCCTTTAGTTTTTCATCAAGTGTCGCAGCAACAGCTCTGGCTACTCGTGTAACTTAGCCTCTCTACAGGACTCTGCTGCAGAAGTGCACATAGTCGCTGCTCGCGCAGTTCGCTCACGGCAGTGCTAAAGCCTGAGATGAAAACTGATCTGATTGCATGTCAAAACACGGCTGGGGCTCCAAACGCGGCTCACGGCCTCTGGCTGCTCACCTCTCTCTGATCATCTGAGGCACGCTCCCTGTGCTCTCCTCTCCTGCTCTCTGCTTTCTTTTTACTAGGGGAGAGGTGCAGAAAAAAGCAGCAGAGAAGAGAAAAAGAGAGCAGGGAGTAGATCTGCCAATGACATTTGAAGTGAGAGACAGAAGGGTATGAAGAAGCGGAGCAGAGAGGCAGTGTTGAGGACGGGGCCTCGGCTTCTCTCTAATCTGGTATTGATCTCCAGTCAGG
>NW_015760483.1:0-589 GCF_001515625.1 Sinocyclocheilus rhinocerous
GCAGCACCTGTTGTGTCGCCAGTCGGCCGTCTGCGCTCGCCAAACCCTCGGAGCCACCTCAAGACATTCATTTCCTTCAGAAAGTTGGAAGCGCAACGCTACAAGTGCCATTTTACCCAGAGTCGGTCGCTATGTGTTGCGTTACTCGAATGGACTATCTGTGTTTACAAGCGAAAGTCGAACACTTTGCAAACAGACAAATGCATGTTGCGCGTCTCAGCAAATCTTGATTTACAGCAGTACACGTTTCCAATTGTCCTCCAGAACACTCGTGTCTAGGCGAACAGGTGTGCGCTCACTAAGTTAACTGCTATTAATGCTTAACTTTGCGCAGATGCTCCTCGGGAAACTTTCCACAGAGAAGTTTTCGCAGTAGAAACTCTGACCGATCAGGATTATGTGGACATTACTTTACGCGTGCCACTTACAGATGTGTCCAAAGTTGGATACGCGTCTCACGAGCAATATTTCTGCATGGTGATTGAAACAACACATACTAAGTGCCTATAAGCACCGACAGCCACCATTTATCCAAATGATTCCATTGCTTCTCTTGATTCTTATATCGTCTCTTCATCAGCATGAGTCG
>NW_015760484.1:0-588 GCF_001515625.1 Sinocyclocheilus rhinocerous
TATTATTTTATTTTTCAGAACGTTAATTAGATTAATTATATATAGCGATGTAAATATGCGTACGTGTGTGTTTATCATATAGTGATGGCATGTGGGAGACCGCAGGGCACGTCTGTGTATAAGGTGGCTGAATACGCCCGGCGTTTTGGGGTTCCGGTCATTGCAGACGGTGGCATCCAGACGGTTGGGCACGTTGTCAAAGCCCTTGCTCTGGGAGCATCCACAGGTGTGTGTTTTTCCGGGTGATTTGCCTGAACGATCATTGTTATTATTAGCTGGAATTTGTTTGCCTACATGTCCATGTCAGACCGTGCCCTTCCCTTCTGCCTGTTTTGTTTCAGTGATGATGGGGTCATTGTTAGCGGCAACCACAGAAGCGCCCGGTGAGTATTTTTTCTCAGACGGCGTACGACTGAAGAAGTACCGTGGCATGGGCTCTTTGGACGCCATGGAGAAAAGCAACAGCAGTCAGAAACGGTACTTTAGGTAAACATGCTTAGACTCAGATGACTGCATGTGTACATGGATAAAGATGACAGTGGGTGTTTCTTTAAAGGGGTCATATGATGCGATTTCAATTTTTCCTTT
>NW_015760485.1:0-589 GCF_001515625.1 Sinocyclocheilus rhinocerous
TGCATCAGAATATCGTGTTTTAAGTAAGAATGAAAAATCCCAAACTCCGCTTAAATTAAAAAATGGTTGTGGTTTTATCACCAAAAGAACACGAACACAGCCAGCAGTTGTTCGTTATGCGCGCTTTTCTGAGGAAACAAATCCAGAACCATTTTATCAAAGTATTATGCAGTTGTTTCTGCCATACTGTTCAGATATGGAGCTGAAACCTCTGCATTTTGAAACATTTGAACAATTTTACAAGAATGGTTATGTAACATTTAGTGATGGATCTAGACATTCAGTTAAGTCAGTTGTTGACTTAAATAGAAAGAAGTTTGAAATGGAGGCAGATGAACTGGATAATATCCAGAATACAATTGGTAGTGATGGTGTAATAGAAGATGGCTGGTGTGAGCTATGTCCAGAGCTAGAGATAGAACGCTTAATGTGTGAGGAGGAAATGAAAGACAAAAAACAACTAGTGGAAGAATATGAGGACAATATTCCAGATTTAGCATCAAGTAATCAAAAAGTTGCACATTTGGAAAAGAAAAATAATATAATGTGCAGAAGTGATGGTCTAGCCTTAATTAGATCTTTGAATGAT
>NW_015760486.1:0-589 GCF_001515625.1 Sinocyclocheilus rhinocerous
TCAAACTTTAGTTTTATTCCCATCTGTATTCTGAAGAGTTTTTTAGAGGGGTTTGTATCATTCCCCTCATTTATATAATATTTCATTGGTAAAAAATATGGTGAAAATATATTTTTAATGGCTGTTGACAGTGTTTTATGATTTATGGAGAGATAAAAAGAGAAATCCGAACTCCCCTGTGTTAAAACCTGTAACACTAATACATCAACAAAATGAACGAATTTTGAGCCTGGCTTCATCCGGTGTTCATGTAGTGTCTTGCTTCAAGTCCCTGATATATTTCAAGTGAAACTGAAGTACAAACAGGTTCCCTTTGGAGCTCATTTCTGTGGGCTGAAAAAACTCGCCAGCACAAACTTTCCACCTTTGAACTGCCATTGATGATTGAACTTTGAACAGACACAAAGTTGTAATCTATTATGTGATTCTGAACACAGCCCATGTCTTTTGAGCATTTCTTCTACCCCTCTCTTCTTTTCTCAGGCCCTTTGAAGAGGCTTTTTCTTTCAGCTCTCATGAGATTCATACACATTTGTTTGTCACGGAGGGATGAGAGTGTCGTCTCACATGACGAGCACATTGATGCAGT
>NW_015760487.1:0-589 GCF_001515625.1 Sinocyclocheilus rhinocerous
ACACCCTGTGTAATGAAATTGGCTTTATTAGACACCTTCCATCTGTCCGTCATGTAATCGTACACAGATCTGTGAAGCTCGGCTCCAGGGTGGGCTGTCTGGATTATAAAAAGAACAAAAATAAAATCTAAACTAAATCACAGAAATCTTAAATCAGTCAGTCGTGGGCTGTGGGATAAATATTTAGATGTCAGCGAGGGGAATGGATGCACTCTTTTCATCTCTTGGATGTATCATTTCCAGGGAGATCAGACAGCTGCTATGGCAACCACAGAGCTGACATCATCTTTCAAAGTTTGGGAGGTTAATTAGGCCATTGTTCAATCAAATACTGAAAAAACTGAACTTTTCAAATAATTACAAAGAAATGGCAAATTTTGAAGTTGAAGTAGAAAGTATTTTCTTTTAAACATACTCCAATAATCTTTGTTTTATTATCCTTGTTGTATATGGGCCATTCTACAGAACTGGTCCAAAGTTAAAAACGTCTTGAAAAAAATGTCTTTTTCCAAAAAAAAATTGTATGTATGCAAATGTTATAATGTCCAAGGTACACATTTCTAGTAATTGTGCAGTTAATTCTCATATT
>NW_015760488.1:0-589 GCF_001515625.1 Sinocyclocheilus rhinocerous
CTCTTACTACTTAAATTCAGCACAGTGACATGAAGATGACTTTCACTAGTTCACCCCAAGTCTTGTTCAGGAGCATTAATAATTACATCTTTGATTTTCAGTTAAACGTTAAACTGATTAGACATGTTTTTCTTTGACATCACAGTCTGAATCTGCTGATCGTATAATATTTTGAGCTAGAGCCACACAAGTAAACGAATAATAATAATGGTTCATCAGTGAGTTCTCGAACACAGCATTTCTGTGCTGGTGAATGAGATGCAATTCCAGATATAATATCAGCTCCACAACTGCTGGATGAACCTAAGCAAGCACAAACACAATATACAGCAATATATTCAGCAATATTTTTGAGAATTATTTAATGCAGAAAAAAAGTATATAAAAGTACAATTTAATATTAAAAATTGTATTAAATGTTCTCTGAATTTCTTAAACATTCATTCATTTGTAACTGTACTTTCTTGCATTATAATCTGAATTCAGTCCTTCATCCGGTTTGCTGCTTGAGTTTATATCCAGTAGTGAATGATGCAGAATGATGCTGTGTGTGTGTGAGAGAGTGTATGTATGTGTGTGCGTGTGTGTG